>NC_034413.1:22370005-22674245 GCF_002078875.1 Numida meleagris
GATCTGCAAGTTTTTATACTGCGAGCTTCTATCTTTTCCCTCCGGCTGGAAAATGGTAACAAAGGAGCAAAGTACCATGGGGACTGTAGTAGTCCTTCTCTTCTGAGAACTAGGTACATCCACTACATGATGTTATGATGTGGAATACCAATAACCGAAAATCATAAAACCGTGACACACAGACACAGAGATGTAATATGTACATATCTATATATAGAGAGATACACAACTTTATACAAACAGGCCAGAAATTTGTATTACACAAATGCAACAATATAGGCCAGAACAATATTTTGGACCTGCAAACATACTATAGCAGAGTAAAAAACCTCATACTGAGGTTTCTGATCAACTCACCAAAACAGTTTTGCAATGTTTAACATGAGAGAAAACAAGGTCAATCTTAAATGTAATCCATAGGGAAATAATTTTCTAGTGTTTGATAGAAAAGTATAGAATTTTCAGACATATTTCTGTTATGCAATGTGCCAACCATTTACGTTAACATGCTGATTTATGTTACTGTTTTGTAATACAAGAATTTTCAATTCTTATGTACTTCAGAAGGAGTGAAGGTTATCTTGTTGAGCGGCTATGCTGTACTTCATGAATTAGAAATCGCACAAGGTACTATTTTCAAGCAATCTTCCAAATTAAAGACTAGATTTGCAGCTCCATTTTCTGCAATATTTAACAATCCTTTAAGAATTTTAAGACCTTATGACAGAGTGCAGCTTTGTCATACTCAAGAAAACAAATTTTTAGGCATAAACATCAATTTGCTTAAGCCTTTGTTGAGATAAAGAAAAAAAATGTAGTCCGTGGACTTTTTAAAAGAAAAGAGCAAATAGCAAACTGCTGCTATATTCAAGAAAGATCCTGCTGAATCCATTTTTCAGTACCTGGGCTGAGTTTCCATACCTAACTTGTACATTTGAGAGTTTGGGGAATGTGACAATTCAGTTTTGTTAGTTTGTATTGCTTCAAGTAGAAAGTAGAATTATCTGATTTATGTAGCTAAACGAAAAAAAACTGATTGTGCCAGGTTCTGTTTACATATGCCTGGTTGCTAAATTGTAGCATGGAGCTAAATGGTAACATGCAGCACTGTCCAGTCAGTCTAATAACATTCAAAACATGTAGATATCAGCTGCCCTAGTGGCAGTTTGTTGGTAAATTTTAATGGAAAAGAGCAGACTGAAGCTGAATGCCAGATCCCTTCCCTGACCATTCTTCTCCTTTCTCTCATGGAGGAAGGATTCAGCTGTAAAGTGAAACTGACAATCAAATTCAAACATAGTTTTTTCTTAAACATATTTTTCCTTTACAGACTCCAGCAATTTCTTCAATTAATGCAGTTATTGTTTCTGCACTATGCATGAAACTTTTGTCAGATAGAAAGCCTGAGTAGAAGATACTTCCAAAAAGAAGCTTATGAGATTCTTCCACTTCAGAATTCTCCAGATAGGGCTTTACCTTAAAGGCTCTGGTTTGGATAGATTTAAAAATTGAAAACAAGGCAGCCAAACCTAATGTGGCCAGACTTCATTTCCTCCTACCTTTTTTTAATGAGGGCTAGGTTAAAAAAGAACAAATTATAAAACTGAACAACTCACAAAGATGCTGCAAACATTTTTAATTGACGTTAACGTGCAGATAGCGTGCTATTGCTTGTTACCAAGATACATGGCTATTCTTTGCTCAAAGTACATTTAGTATCTTCAGAATGCATGTTAGGTGAATAAATATAATGGTAGACTTTTCAGAAGGCTCACGACAGTATCAAATTTTGTGTATCACAACAATCAGATGGCTCACTAAATCTACTCATCTCTACAGAGGAAATTTTTGCAAGATTTTAGCCTGACAGGCATAAATTGTTTCCTTAACAGTACGTAGGAGTTGCATGTTTTTCAGTGAGAGGACTGTGGGCATCTGACTAAACTAGATGACACAGTTTCTATGCAGTGAAGAATAAGTGTACACGAGGCAGGATCAGGTTCCATATTGCATTATGGTTCCTTATGTGGTATCAGCATTCTAATAACTAATAATCAAACCGTGGTTTAAATCAAAATTTTAGGCTCTGCAAAAAGGCAAAGAATCCAGTTACGTTTCCTTTTCTATTCTATACCTACCCTACTTCAGTTAGTTTTGAGAACCCTACCCCATGATCAGTCAGTGGTTCTGTAACTAGCGTCTTCCTCCCTCACTATAAGGCATGGAATTACATTGCAGACATTACCTTACCATCCAGCTAGCTATGCTGAATGGAAGAAAACTGTATAGAGAAAGTGATGCAGTCTTCTCAAGACAGAAAGAAGCAGCAGAACTACTCCAATCTTCTAAGAAGTTCTTGCCTTTTTTGAGAAAATAATAATAACTCTCAGTTTCCCCCACCTTCCCTATTTAAACGTTTTTCTCATCTTCATCCTGAGACAAAGGGAAGTGTCTACGGCACGGAGATTCTCTTACTTGGTAAAATGGAGCAGAACAAGCCAGAGCATACATACATGTTTCTCCCCTAAATTTAGTGAATTTTTCTCCGGACTTCTAGAAGATTCTGAGATTTTGCAGATTCTAGGCGAAGTACACATAACAGGCAGTTAATATTCCCATATTTTTTGCTTTGAATTCACCACTTTTAACATGGTTTCTACCATTAGTTTTCTGCTCCCTTCTCAGACAGACAAGCCTTGTGTTTAATACTTCAGACTGAAACAAGCTTTCCAAACCTCACCAATAAGGAGAACTATAAAAAAAAAATCTTACTAACATATCAGTCATGCATTCCAGCCACTTCATTTAAAATTAAGCCAGCAAGATCTATATGCCAGTATCCAGCACTTTAACTCATCCCATCTGAGTGGCATACTATTCCTCCAGCAGCACTAGACTTCACAAGAGAAGTGGGACTTTCAGCAGCTTTAGTGGTAAGTTGTCAAGTTGTCTTTCTGCAGCATTTGAAGCTGCAACTAAGCATTAATTACACCAGAGAGGATTCTCTTGTGCCCAAGTAATGCATGTTTAAGAAGTCACGTAGAACTTCTGAAGTCAATTAGAATATACAGAAAACATTTCTCGGGTAGCTTGCACAGATTCAAGTAACTATCAAATAACAAAGAACATACTGAATATGTAAGACATAAAAGGAGACTGATTTTGATATTCTGTACTCTGTATGGATATAAAATATTATTTATTTCTAAACACTGAAGTGTAGCTTTTTTTTTTTTTTTAAAGATCATGAGTTAAGCAGTTGATTCCACACCTCAGAACAAAACACTCATGGTAAAGCTGCACAAGAACTTAAGCAGAAACATATTCAAAATTCCATCACTGCTTTATTTTTGATTACAAGCACAATTTTATTAAGTGTACTAAATGTAGGAAGAATCATATTAAACAGTATTAACTGCATCATTACAGCAGCCCTTTGCATCAGAGATCACAGCGTCTCTGGAGAGTTTTGCAAATATGCTTCACTTGCAACATTTGCGTCCGTATCTTTTTGTCCAATATCTGACTATTTTAAACAGCCCATAGGTGGAAGCTAAATTTCCTCTACACCAGTTTTATCAAGACAATGCAACATACTACTATAATGAGGAAAATGTGTATTTGTATACTTTTATATACTATACTATTTTATATATATTCTTAGTTGTACTCAAGAAAGAATTAGCAAAGACTTTTCCTAACTTGTATTTGACATTAATGTAATCATACAGTATTACAAATACTTTTCAACAATAAAGACTTGTATAACAGAAGTCATCCTCTTTAGCAGCAGTTTACCTAAGCCAGTTTTAAGCAGTAGTTTATCTAAGCCAGTTTTAAGCCCTAAGCCATGCTCTAAGAGTCAGAATGCTACCTGTGTTCCTGACTTTCTCAGAATAATTCTTATCTATATTTCTCTTTGAATAACATTAAATACTTGACACAGTATGATTTGCAACTGTGTTTGCTATTCCTCATTGTAATGGTAGAATGCCACAGGTACCTTAATTTAGGGGAAAAAAAAGGCAGTAGATTTCAAAAATGTCAGGAGAATTTACTTATTCCCACTGTGGGAAGAAGTCTTATGCTTGATAATAGTATTGTAACTGATGCTGTTAGCAAGGCACAGAATAATCTGCAACACAGCACAAAGTTTCCAAAGATAGCTTTACAGTTGGCAATCCCCATAGTAGAAGTTATAAAGTGACAGAAACACCACAAACAGTCATTTTGAGATATTTATTTCTGAGTTGTATCTGATGTATACACTTAAATTTCTGTTTCTACATTTTTCATTTTCTGAGCTAGGAATTCAAATGAATGACTTTATGTCCCGATCTCAGTGCACTTCAGGTCTCATTCTGTTGTAAACAAAGAGTATATCCTATTCTTGATTTGATTTTAGCACATACATTTACATGACACTCACCCAATCCACCTTCACATAGCACTATTTAAAATTGGTAACAATAGAAAATACTATTTATGTTTGATTATCCATGCACTTCATGGAAGACAAAAAAAGAGATCAAGAATGTCATAGATTAACACTGAAAGAAAGCTGATGGAGGAAGGAATTAGAAACATTTCTTCTCTTATTACAATGTCACATCTGGTAATAAAGTAACTTATTTGTCCTAGGTATTGATCCATACTAGAAATGTTCATATTCTTGTTTTTATTACTTTATTTTCTCTACTACATTTGCAACCATTACACTTTTTCCAATTTCTCATATTTTTTTTTTAAATTATGAGAGTTTCTAATAAAGACCATGAGGTGGTCATCTAAAGGGGTAGTGACAACCATAAATGTTGTAGTTACATTGCAAAATTGCTAAGTCCAACTCTAAAGAAATGTGTACGCTAATAGAATTTTCACTCCCACAGGACTGTGGGCAGAAGCACATTCTTCAATTCAAAGCAGAAACCCAACAAAACAATCGTAGGTATTGTCAATAATAAATAAATATTCAGAAAACAAGAAAATGCATAAATGGTACTCAAGCAACCTGCAGTTACCAAGGAAACCAGCAAGACTTACTCAACGCTTCCTACTCTATTTCATTATCATTCAGTACCTTTTGAACTCAAATGGAGAAGCACTGTTCCTCTTCCTATGAAAACCTAGGAAATCACTATCATAGGAGATTAAAGTAATCTAGAAGACACCTCTTGGATTTATTTATGTGCCACCAAGACCTAACCAACATTAAATATAACTAAACAAACAGATAAACTCACTTCTGAATAGTGAGATGTAAAATCCAAACTATCCCTGAAGAACATTAGAGAAGTGGAATAAATTTGCAAATAATAGATCTGTACAGCTACACTAAAATACACTAAAATACAGATAGATTCATTCTCAGTTGCTTTGTATCCAGCCTTCATACAAGCTTCCCAACCTGCTAAGTCTATGTTCTTTAGGGGTTTGAGAATTTTTTTTCCCTGATTTGTTGCCCTAGATTTACACACACTGAAGTTCATCTGCCAAATACTTGCTACCATGGGTATCAAAGCGCTACTCATTTCCACACTTAAGTTCATTATTAACTCCTTTGGGTTTTACCTAACATAAAATACAGTCATCTGTCTTAAGTACTGTATATTTAATTTATTAACATCTATTTATTGTTCTGGCATGCTCAGAGACAAGTAAGAAGGTAAATGGTTAATGTAATTAGACCATTTATTATAACATTCCTGAAACATTCTGAGTCATCAATCTCAGTTTTAAACTACAAACTGGAAGTAGATACATTACCAAGCAGGAAAAAGAATGATGTCCTCTCTCCTCAAACAGGATGACAGTAAACATTGCAATAAATCTTTAATGAGTGATTTAAAGAATTATATCTACATGCAAAGAAATACTAATTTTGTTTTAACTTTTGTGAATAATTTTATTAGCTTATCAAAATGAGTCTTGGTATAGACCTTGGTTCAATAAATGCATGAAAAAATGCTGAGAACATGGGGCATCCCATAGCTCCTGCCTATGCAGCCAGACCTGGAGGCCAAAAGTTCTTCTTTGCCTGTAGTTTACAAAAGAAAACAAGGGAATATGTGGCACTTCTCTTGAAAATAAACATTTCTAGATATTTTTGCCTAACCATGGGGAGTTCACACTAAACTTTCTTTAATTAACTAAGAAAAATTGTCATGACTTAATCAATAGTTTGCAAAACAAATGCTATTATCCAAGAATGACAGTTCATCATAAGAACATTACAGGTGCTCAGCAAAATAAATAAATAAATAAAATTGTCAATTCCACACAATGTTCAGTTGCAGGAGAACTCCTGAATGATAGGATCCCACACTGGAAAGAAAAAGACCAAAATTTACAAAAAACTTTCTTTGCCATGGAGAAATTATGTTGAATTTCAAGTTGTGAGATGTCTCAAGCAGAACAGGACTTCTCCTCCTGCTCTGCAAGTCTAGTAAAATAGCCGGTACTGTCTTTGGAAACTGCCTTTGGAAACACAGAGAAATGCCAAATAAATTCTATGCTGTTAAATTTGACTTCGGCTGCTAGGCAACTGTAACTTACTGCAAGAGGTAGTTGGCTTTTTTTATCTAATGTGAAAAAAATTTGAATCTCCTTCAGAAAAAAAAAAAAAAGTAGAAAAAGTGAAGCAGGCTGTAAAAACATCCTAAAAAAGGAAGCAAACAGTACCTTGCATATTTATAATTTTTTTTCCAGGAAAATCTATTAAATCACTCATATTTAAAAATGCAAAACTTTTTTGGTTTTTTTTGCTTGCTTTTTTTTTTCCCTAAATAAACGCTACACCAGCTCTCAAACCATTCTTCTGAATATAAATATTTAAGAAAAAGAAGGTATTTTTCACTCCATTGCTTCATGCATGCTTTTTTTTTCCCCTCTGACTAGGGTACTCTTATTTGGTATCATTTTTCATAAAGATTATCTTTATGACACATTTATAAAAAATTAACTCACATTTAATAATGCTTGCTTGAGCAAGAACATTGTAAATTTAGTTGTATTTCAGAAACATATTGAAATGTGATAATTATAATGAAATTACAAAACTTGACTGGTTAAAATTTTCATAGTCACAGAAATACACCACTCTTTCACTGAATGAGCAGTGAGGCATTGTAACATTTTTAACAATTTTCCAGAAGTCCAAACAGGAATCTAGATCTTTTGTTAGTAAAAATGTAGTGCACTCTCTGCTGACCTGGCGGGCTTTGATTCTGACTTCTAACCATATTCTAAAGTTTTGACACTGATTTCTCAGAAAGTCTGATGTTTAAACCTTACAAAATGAGATCCTCTGCCAAGCAAAGCCTAGTCACAAGTTTTATTACTAATTTCAAAACTTTGCTCTATCTTGCCAAAACATTTGCAAGACTTGCATTTTTCATCCTGTGAACACATTCAGTAGCCAGATCAGGGGAAAAAAAAAAAAAAAAAGACTCCTGGATTTTTTTTTTTTTGATAAATAAAGAGAATTCAGCAACAACTATACAGTCCAATCAATCTGTCTTATAGAAACTTCCTGTTTCATTTTAAACGCATACTGGGAAACTTTTTAAATTCAAGTCAAGAAAGCACCTTCTCATGAGCACTTCCTCTTCTTCTGGTACTTAATGTAGTTATTAAGAACATTAAGAAAGCAACTTAGGTAGTCTTCTAATGAAATAACTTCATTATTATACTACTGCCACTATTTGCCCATGCCTCCACCCTTTATTTTTCCTCTGATGGCTTTTATTCTCATTATTCAAACAATGTTGCCAATTTAAGACATTTTCATTATATAGTGACGAAAAAGCAAAGCTCTAAGCACTCCAGTTTAACACAAATTTGCCTGTTTCTGTTACTGTGAGTCAAGGTAGCATGCTAAACCACCACATGGCACTCAGCACCAGACAGCTACGCAAAGCTCTTCTCTCTGCTATGCATTTACATGTCATGTGTTAAAATGCAAGAAAACGACAATATGCTCTGTCATTTTTATCTCACAGATTTACAATTACAGTTATAATTTAATTTCTTGGTTTAAAGGAAAGCCCATATTCAAATGTGTCCTAGATTAACCTGTAGCAACTTCAACAGTATACTTACAGCTTTCCCTTGTATATCATGCACTTTAAATTGCTTAATTAAGGAAGTCTTTTTCTTCTTACTTGAATGATTAAAAAATTTAATTTCAGGAAGCAAAAACACCTCCAATTTCCTGGTTGTTCAGATTAATTACGAATGCTTCTGCTTCCTATTTGAGAAGCCTACCTCAGGAACTTTTACCTGATACTTCCATCATCTATCACATTATATTGTAGTACTCCAAAGTAAATCAGAATTTCCCTGAATTTTTACCTTGTTTTGTAATTTAGATTTATGCCATGGCCTACAAACAGCACTACATGAGTTCAATTACAATGTTTTTACATGATTTGCTTATGTAATTAAATATGGGCACATTTTTTAAAAGTATGTAAAATTCTTGTTTACAAAGGCTACTCCAAAAGTAATGCCTCCTATTTTATTATGTTGGCCCAAGACATCCGAGACAGAGGTTGGTGGGAAGGCAGTAGAGGTTGACCCTTCCCACCAACATTCTGTTACATTTTGTTGCTGTGAGTCAGATGGCAGCAAAGGGGCAGTCTGATACAATGGTGTCTGGCATGGAAGCATGCTTGAAGCACTCCCACATAACTAGCAGTGAGAGGTAATGGCTTTAAATTGCTCAAATATTGGAACAGACTGCCAGGAAAGTAGTGGAATCACTGTCTTTGGAGGTGTTCAGTAAAGGTGTAGATGTGGGACTGAGGGAGATGGTTTACTGAGCATGGTGGTGATGAGTTGACAGCTGGACTTGATGATCTTATTGGACTTTTCCAATCTTTATGATTCTTCCAAAACCTGCCTTTCAGATGAAACTGAGTAGTGCAGATATTCCTTCATGTACAAAATGTACAGAATTTAAGTTCCTAAAGCAGTAACAAGTGTGCAAAGATTGACTTTAATTTAAAATCTTACAGTGTAAAAAAATTCTATAATTTCTTTATCTGTAGATGTCTCATATGATTTTCATTCCATAGTACTGTTAAGCCACAAGCTCATTCTCCGAGGGAAAAAAAAAATCCACATATTGATT
The DNA here is from genome assembly GCF_002078875.1 of Numida meleagris. Taxonomy (NCBI): domain Eukaryota; kingdom Metazoa; phylum Chordata; class Aves; order Galliformes; family Numididae; genus Numida; species Numida meleagris. The sequence goes on from NC_034413.1 coordinate 22,379,139, forward strand.
CAGAAATATAATAGCCAGTAGAAACAGATTGTGTTAAGTTAGTAGGAATTCATAAGCAATAAAATTTTCAAACAATACTTGATAAATATATTGACTTGACTTAGCAATATGCTATATCTGCAAATAATGCGAATACTCTCTTTAGCAAAAACATTCATTGAAGCCATTCATCATTAGCAAATATAACCATAATGTAAATCTTAAGTGAAAAGTTAATGTTCATTTTGAAAATGGTCTTCCAAAAACTAAATCCTATCAATTCATATCCTGAAACTGGTGTTTTAAAATAAATATCACTCATTTTCTCAACTAACCAAAATTAACTAGTAGGCCCCATAGTCTGCCACTTGTTTCTCAGCTGCTTAGCTGTATTGATAAGTGTACAGTAGCTGCCGTCACACGAGAAGAATTCAGATATATACACTCATAAGTAATCTGCTCAATGATTGCTCAGCTGACTGCAAATAAAACTGGAAATAAACAAGTACCTCTTAAAATTCAGTGGTAAATTGTAAGTATAAGATGTTACCCAAAAAGAAATAAGCACAATCAAATGGAATTGAACAAGTTCTCCCACCATCTTAAATAAAAATACAAAGTAATATGTGTTTTATATTTTATGCTTTGTCCCCAACAGTTGCTTTGTATTTGTGCTCACATTCACCTCACTAAAAACAACACTGACTAGATTCTGAATGCATAGCCAGTAGCAAAAGACTGGTTTCGCATGACCTAACCATGGTACTTAAACTGCAAAAAGAACTTGGCTCTAAGAATAGTTATTTTTAATAATGAAGATGTCAGAAAAACATGTGAAAGATCAATACGCTGCTTCTCATAAGATGATCAATATGTCAGTCTGACATTGAAGAGATACGTAATGCTAAAAGAGGCACTGGAACACATTTTCAACCTATTGATAAAAGTCCTCATTTAACATAAGCAAATCAACAGAATGTATTTTGTTAGGAAAACAAAATGGAAATAATATTATTGTACAACTAAATAAGGCAGTAGTCACTAAACCACCTAAACTTTTCAGGGTAAAAGACTTGAATAGAATTAACAATTTATTTCCTTTCTTTCCCTTTCCTACCCAACACCAAATAATTTCTTAAAAAAAAAAAAAGAACTGACTCACAGTAAAATAGCTCTTAAACAAAGTAACCAAGGACACAAATTCTGCTTTCATTTTAACCCAAACTAGTTCAAGAATCTCTGGGATTACACAAAATTTAAATAGGATTTAAAACACTTCAGCTGTTTCTTAGTAAGTACTTGCCTTTTATCAACAACAACAAATTACACAGGAGACATCTTAAACTCCTATGAATTCCACAGAAAACTCTTTGCAATTATGTATGATTTGACAAGACTATAAAATAATTATATTCAGATAAAGTGAAAAAAGTAAGGTTTTTACCAGAACTTTAAATTACATGCTATCACTATTTGTGACTCTGTTTGATACATAACTGCTTCATAACAAAAATATTTCTTAAGTTCATAGAAGAATTGATCGGGAGAACATAAAATCATTTCTGTCAGTTAGAACTGGAAATGTGTCCCACTGCATGACCAGTTCAAACGTGTCTCAGCTTTACAGTTCTGTCCACTATCTACATATATCTTTACACTTATTTTCCAAGTTGGCTTTCATTTTTGCTAACAAAATGGAATTTTGCTAATTTCCTAAAGAAAATTTCCAGACGAAATAAGTCTGTAGTTTTATGATATAATATGAATATGAAATTACTAAGCTTAGTCTTCAAAGCTCAGAATCATAGTGTCAGAATACCGAAATAGGTTGGGGCAGGAGTGGATCAGTCTGAAGCTACGGTAGGAAAGACCACTCCTTCCTTGTTGTCTCTGCTTATCTTTGCAGTAGGAATTAGTCTGCTATTTTAGTTCTAAGAAAGAAAATTAGTCTTGACTCAGTGCTACTGCAACAAATCAACCAAAAGTCCTCCACTAATGCTGGGACACAGTGTTTTATAACAAATGTTCTTTAAAATACAAGAATAGAAAATCACAGAAAACTTACAAGTACTCTGCCAGTTAATGTCTGTGCAGATATCATGACTCCTGCCCAGTCTTTCACGGAGGTCATCCATCCCACTTCTGCTGCCACATTCTCCTCTTTTTCATCTGTTGGCTTGCAGGCCCCATCTGCCTGCGTATCTCCACCACCATTGATCTTCTGGGCCTCCTGCAATGTAAGGGTTTGGGTTTGTTAATGTTTAACAGTTTGACAATTAAAGTCAACATAGAGTTATGGCTAGGAAATGGTATGAGCAATCCTATGAACAAAATAGTCCTGCTGGATTCCTGCTACATGAAATTAAGCACCTCCTTAGCCATGTCTCTCCATAAGCAGCTATTCAGTAAGGTGCCTAACAGATAATATTCTTCATTACATTAAACTTTAAAGGCATATATTTGGCATAAAATATGCTATACGTTACTTCTTTACATGCAGCATAATCTCCAAGACTCATGTATGCAATTATAGAGCTACATGTAAAAGAATTTAAGACATATACTGAAGGACTGTTTGATCTATTAGTTCAAAACTGTGTGTACTAAGTGTGAACACGAAATACATACAATTTAAATTACTATCATTACAATTAATTATCTGGGTAAGCCTTCACTAAGAAGCATGATGTAACAAGACAATAATACACCACAGAGAATCTGCAGGGAGCTCCATACTATCATTGAACCAGTGTTTCAATGAAAGTGTGTAATACATCACAGTGAGTGGCTCTCATAGAACAGATAGATAGAACTTAAAGAGGAGCCTCAGCTGCGCTAAGCTGACTGATGAGTCACACACATTGGAATTCAGATCAGCCTCTCACAAATGCTGCAGCAAGGATGAAACTGCCTGCTATGTGCTACAGTCATGGATGCTGCACAAAAATCCAGGGAAATGATAGCAAAAGCCAGCTTAGATTGCACAGCATTTAAAACAGATCACATGCAAATATCAGACTATGCCGTGAGCATGCCTTCAGTGACAGCATAAAACTAATGACTTCCTAAATACTTGACAAGTTACATTAAACAGAAAAGAAAAGCATAGGGGAGGCAGCAAAATTCTATGCTAAGGTAAGTACAGAGCACTTGAACTGCACACAGATATACATTAGTGTTTCAAGCACTCAGCACAGGCCAACATCTTGGAAGATTTTGCTTATAGATCATTATAGGCCACTAAGAAGTAAAAGTATTGTCATTAACCCTTTTTGGGACTTCTATTAAAAAAGCAAAGATGTCTCACACTGGTTGAGTGATTATTACTGTAGTATGAATGCTACACATATTGGGGTCAGAATCCGCAGTTGTGAGATGACCTTGAGGACACAGGTAGACGTAAACATAGTGGCAGTGCCAAAATAATAAAGCAGTTGCACAGAAGCTGTCAAAGGGCAGTGGAGCAGCACTAAAAATGCAATATCGGGACCAATAGTTCTTTTTGTAGAATCTCAGTTTAGCATCATAATTATCTAGTCAGATTCTTATCTGGTACTCTCTAACTCGAAATAGAGGCTCTGTTTTCTTAGTAGCAATGAGCATGACACAATCATATCATTTAGAACAAGTTACTCACAGTTACAAGAGTAATTCAGTGCTTTCTAAGCAAATAACCAGATAAAAGACAAAAGCCACTCTGTATTTGCATAGCTGGACCTCATTCTTTGATAAATATGAACACAATGAATGAGATGTTTTGCACTCAGCACTGACAGAAACATACCGCATAGACAGAATATTAGAATAAAATAAAAATAGAATATTGTTATCTAGTCAATCTCCAAGGCCCTGGCCCCTCCTCTGTGGCCTCCCCACCCTACCCATGGCCCAGGGCACCATTTCATCACAGATGAGGGCCTTCAGCTCCTCACAGCCCTACCAAGCTACATGCGCCATCAAGCAGAGCCCATCAACCCGGTCATCCCATAACTGTCTTTGATCACTGGGGTTGATCCTGACCCTCACATCCATGGGCTGACATCTCGGCCTGGCCCAAGAGCAGCACCTGGATACCAGAGGCTGCTCCTTGCTGTCCTGGCTGAGGCAGCTCTGGCTGCGAGCCTGGGTGGGTCACAGCCCTGCAGCACCCAGACTGCCACAGATTTCTTAAAAGTTACACGTGCTCCACACTGCTTCTCTCTTCCCACCAGTTTATCTGCCTTTCATGGCTGTTAAAGCCTGTATTTCAGACTGTAAACTTTTCACATCAGATTTTACTTCACAATCCTCCTCTGTGAAGCACGTGGGCCCCAGTTGGCTACACACTTGCATACACCAAACAAGCTTATACTGGATATTAATGTGGTTTTCATAATAGGAGGGATGTAATTAGCTCTTCTTCTTGGATAAGAAACTGAGACAGTAATTTGGTGCCTAAATCAGTCACCCATGAAGTCAGAGGCAGAACAAGGATGAAACCACAGATTTTCTTGATTTTTCCTCCTAGCATTCCTATTTGAAATCACAGGCATGCACACCTTGCTGAAAAATATCCCTAATTACAGATTTTGTTCTAGAAAGTCACAGAACCACAGGACATTAAATAAAAACCTCTGAACAGAAAAATCCATTTTATGGCAGTGAACTTTAAAATATTAAGGTTGGAAAATATTGTTGCTTACATGTTTCTTATCCACAACCTTCTTGTCAATGTATCAAATAATTTACAAGACATAATTATTAATAAGAACATAAAAATAATATTTCCTAACACTCAATAAAACTAAAGAAATTACTTTGTTGAAGGAGAAGGGTAACTTACATTTCCAATACATTCTTATTCTCTACAGCTCTTTGCAGAGTAACGTTGACTTCTGGTTGCCAATTGAACATAGCAATAAGATGTGAAAACTCTATTCAAAATATAGTTATCTGAAGATACTGAAGTCTGCAGTACTGGGGCAGCTGTACTTATGCACTTATACCACTTATTTTGCCTCCTTTAAAATCTCCCACACCCATTATTTCTTAATTAACGTATTTCAAACAATCTTTCACTGCTAAGTATCCTCTGGAAGAGAGTATCATGATCAATTACATATCAAGCCTAACTCCTGCCATTGTTACAGATATGACTAATATTCAGGCAAATTATTGTCATGTAATAATCATATTTAGTTGGGATGTTTTCATATTTTTCATCTCTGTGGTTTACTTAAATGCCAATTAAATATTAAGGAACATTTATTCCCAAATCATTATGCAATTTTGCAGAGATCACTAAGGGAGATTTGAAGGCCACTTTCACTGACACTGTATAAATCAGTCCTGTTATTGACTGTACAGTCCTGTCCTACTGCTATTTCTTCACCTCAAAGCATTAACTAACCAACACTGCAAACTGCAAAAAGGTGCTTAACAATAACCTGACAGTGATGGTAATTGTTTAATTATTTACAGGCTCAGTAGCTACAAGTAAGATAATACTATCTTTACGCAGACTGCTTACCTGTTGTTTAACAAAGTGCTCATTATTTTAATTACTTGATGATAGGAACGTTCAGGTAGATAAAGAGAGATGTATATTTCATCACATATCTTTCCTGGATTTTGTGACAAAATAGAACAGAATCCATGATGAGGAGGGGAGGGGGATGCAGGAAGCAGGACTCACCGTTCTAGCAGTGGCCTGACCTGGTCCTGGATCAGAAACTTCAATGCTTTGTCTTACATTTTCAACTGTATTTGTTTAGATTGCACAAACAATGCCTAAACATAGTTACCCTAAGAAAGCAGACTTTAAAAAGAGAAAGACTCATGAACGGTTTGCATTTCTAAAAATGTAGTCCTGCCTGCTTCACTATATCTCTCTCTAGAATATCTGAACAAAAACAGAACTACACAGACACTCATTCAACTTAGAGCTGCATAAAATAAAATCAGAAAAAAATACTATGAAAATTTAAGCATCAATTGAGAGTACTCTGACTTCTCAGAAACCCTAAAGACACAGGGCAGTATGGTAAGTACTCTCTGAGCCTGGTAAGCTCTCTGAAGTATTAGTACAGAGAAAAATGTGATTATTTGTTAAAATATGTTCGAAAACTTAGGAGACAGGGAGGTAAAAATAAGAGGAGTAAAAACAACTGAGTTAAAATGTGATGAAGCAAAAGTCTTGATTACCTAACATTTAACTACTATGACTACAATACAGAATTCATGAAGTATCACTGCAATGGGAATACTGAGTCACGTCCACATCATACACACTGAAGCAGTATGGTCAATTAAGCAGATACTGAAAAACAGTACTTACATGGCCTTAAACAGATTTTCTAGCCAAGTTGATAGCTTCAAACAGGGGTCTAAAAAGCCCAAATATTATGCTGTGTTCTCAGCAGCTGGATAACATGCTATGCCTGTCAAAATATCAGGTACCATCTGAATACTTTGCCACGACAGATGTTCTCAATCTGTTTTAGTTACCATCTGTAATTTTTATTCTAAGTAATTAGTAAGTGCCGGTTCATTCAGCATTAGGAAGTAAAAAAAAAAAAAAAACCTGAAGCAGTTCACCCATCTCACCCATTCTACTGCAGTTTATCCAACACAGGAATTCAACAGAATATTAACAAAAAAAAAGCAGATATGAAGGTAAGAAATAAATAGCAAATAGCTGTACGGAGATTTACAAACCTCTTTGGAAACTGTGAGTCTTGTAGGAATGAGAAAGGAAAGGCTAAAGTAACGAAATATCAGATAAGAGGTACTCTTTATAAAATGGCCTGTCCACAGTACTTCTTAGAACGTAAGGTTTGTAGTCAATATTAGGTTGCATTGACGTCAGGTATCATACTGCAGCTACAGCTTGGCTAGTATAAAAGGATTAATTATTGATATCCAGAAAAACATTATTCCTTTCACTGAATAAAAGGCAACAGAATGATCTATGGAAAACATGACTGATGAAATAGCCAGGCATTTTTCTCTCATGAAATATTCACGGGCTGCATAATTTGGGTTTTACAAATTTAGCAGGATAAGAAAAATTAAGTCCTAAATAGCTTCCAAAATTTTTCTTATTAACTTAAGACTAACTATTATATTTTCTTCATTCTTTCAGAAGTTCCTTTCCAGTCCTTAGCTGCAACCAGGCTCTCACTTTCTGCGCTGACCAAAAACTCCTTCACTGTGAAAGCTCTAGGTTGCAGGGCCAAATGTTTTCTTTTTCCAGTGACAAGCTTCCCTGTTGCATTAGCACATACTTTCAGTAATCCTGATGTTTTTTCTGTGTCCTTCATATTTCCAATATGTGTTATTTGTTTAAAATCTTTTTTTCATTGTTTTGACTGACAAAAATTGCTGCAGTAGAGGAATTAATGCTAAAACCTTGACCTGAGAGGCAAAGGAAACTACTCGAGTAAAATGCAGTGTTCCAGCCATGACCCACAAACAGCATAACAGCCTGTCAAATGATGGGTTCCTGAGTATAGTTCTCACTTGATGATAAAAAACAGCAGAGACCTACATTATCTGAAATTTTAAGAAAGAACAAAAATATTTAGTTCAAAGTCTAGGACTTTCTACATGTTAGTGGAGGAGTTATAGGCTCTTATTTCCTGCCATCTGACATAAGAAAAAGTTAAATTATTTGGAGACCATCTTAGTAAACATCAGCAGGAAACGACTTTGCCCACTGGGCTTCACAAAGAGTGGAGATTGGATGCTATATACAATTTCTGAGTTTCCAACACATGGAAATCTAAGGTTCTGACTAAGGAATTTTAGACTGATTTTTCCAAACACATAGCTGTCTATTTTAGGATGCCCTGAGCCACAGATCAGGACAGAAAAAGACCACATACCATAATGGTTCTTGCAGGTGTATATAAGAGACTTTAGAAATACTGGAAAACACTATTCCTATGTCCTTAACAAAAGAGGCAAAATAAATACAATAGATGTATAAACAACTTGTAAGTCATCTGATTCTGTGTTCCTAACTTGCTTTTGACTTTCTGTCTTAATTATTCCTGGGCCATTCTTGGACACAGGCTTGGGAGACAAGCAGAACGTTAATTTACACATTATTCTCAGATTTCTCTTCCTTGCTATTGATATTTAATAGCCAAACTTCTCCCAAAGTCTAGTTTTACTCCTTTTATTTATCTTCATAAATTTTGAAATACAAGACAGAAGTGTAAAATGGAAGCAACAAAGGACTCCAGGCATTATGCTGAGGTGAAAAAGAAACTTAATAGGAAAGTAAAAACAGATGATAAAAATAGCACCTAACTAAAGTTATAGAACAGTAAACAGACAAGGAATATAGAAGGATTAAATATTACATGGCCATCTAACAACAATTAAAAAAAATCAAAATTAATGAAAGAGACTGAAAGAAGCAGAGCATGATACAACTGAAAGTCTAGGATATAAACAAAGTCATTTCAAACTTGTATGCATTTAAATGGACAGAGTGGTTTTTAAGAATTTATGATGCTTAGTACAAATTAACAAAGTTTTATGGCAATAGTTGTATAAACATTGACTATAAGCTCAGAAGTTTCTTTGATCAGTTTCCTTTCTATTTACTCATGAAAACAAATCTACTAGCTTCCCTTTGTTATTTCTGATTGTATAATCAGACCACACTTATAGAAATAAACAATAAATGTGTTACAAATCTACATAATAATTTACTGTCTGCAATAAACAAACAAACTAGACAAGTCAGTGATGTAGAAGTTAGAAGTATTCACTGAAAGTATTTAACAAGTTTTCAGAATAATATCTGCCTCGTACCCACAGATTTATTTTCCTTTTCTGTAATCAACAGGCCATTCCTTACTAATTTTCTGTAGGAAGACTGAACTATTATCACATTAAAATATTCCCTAAAGCCCCAGTTCAATTATAAAGTAGCAAGGAAAAGGGCAAAACAAGCATTTCATTTTATTAATGGGGACACAGCTTAAATCAAAGGAGACTTATCATTATCATAGAAATAGGTGTATTAAGCAGATCAGATACTTACTATGTAAGACAGAGGATTAGTGTTAAACAATCAGTTTTGTACTTCAAGCATTATATTGCTACCATTTGTTCAGAACATGTATTTTATAAAGAACTTCAGAGTATCCAGGCCAGATTACCAACATTTAATGACAGATACTAAATTTGTAAAAATATATGAAGTAATGTCAGAAGGGACTTAGTTATCAAAATTATAAAATGGGATTGGTTGCTTGATAGAAAACCATAAGTAGGGAAAAAAGTGTAGACATTTTCTATTACATTCTACCATTTTGTTTTCTCCCTAACAGAAGCCAAATCAAAGAAAACACAAATGAAAATACAGGATATTATTGTTAAAAGAACACTAACAAATTATTCACACCCCACTGACTGTTTAATCCAAGAGAAACTTCTTTCTGCCACAGATGCTAGAATATTGCATGTATCAATAATTAATCAATAATTTACTACAAGCAATAGAAAAAAAATCACATATTGTCTTCATACTTAACTAATTTTTGTGACGCTATATTCACTGCAATCTGAAAGTCTGAAAGCACTTCATGAACACAAGAAAAAAGACTTAAACAAGAAAAAGTGACCTAAATTATTTATCTTGATTATAGGAAGTACTTCACCTTATTTCATAAAATTTTGTCATTGCTGTTAACATTAATACCAATCTCCAAAAAAATAATCCGTTGTTTCAATCGCCCCTTCATATATGTTTTATTAAAACTACTGTAAAAGGAAGAATAAATGGGAAAAAAAAAGGAATTATTTGATTTTGCCTCATTTTATGACATAAATTACCAGTAAATCTTCTCTATATGATTTAAATTATGAAAGAACGTAAGCAGTAAAAGCTGAAATAATGAAACTGCTGAAAAGCCCCTTATCTACCAGGAATGTTCATAATTAGAATAGATCATTAAAAAGTAGAGTAAATCATTAAAAAGCTCCAGAGGTAGAAGTTTTACTATATTAATAGATATAAGTAATTTCAACGTATAAAATAAGTTGTCAAACTGCTTTGCAAGTGAAATTACATTTCTCAATATCTTTCCAGTAGCATGCATTTCTCCATCCTGCTTAGCTGCAGAAGAGAAAGCTTTTATCTATTAGCAAACAGTGTGCTTTCTTTCATGATACTGATTTTGCAATCATTTCCTCTTTGTGGAAAAAGAGGTATAAGAGAGAAAGAGATGCCAGACTATATTGTAGAAGGTAATTCTTTCCGCCTCACCTTTTCTCTCTTCAAAATCAAAGTGAGAAACAGTACAGTTTAATGGTATGTTCCAACAGAGCAATCTTCAAAGAGCTCAGCTGCTGTGTATTATAGAAGATGACAAAACTAGAGCACATAGCACTAGCAACTCTTTAACAATCCTTTCTGATGCCCAAAAGTCACAGACTGGATGGGTCAAGAAAGGCATTACACAAGTTTAGGAACAGTCACTAACCAGAAGGTACTGGGACTGCTCCAAAGCTGGTATCTTGGCCCTGGCATAACAGATTCAAGTCCTCATTTTCATGAACTAGAGAACTCCCTAGAAAAATTGCTCACAGAAATTTTAGGTCCTCATTTTATTCAAATCAAATGTTTGCACGTGGGAGGAAAGGGCACAAACACTTGCTGTTTCTATTATACAAATAGCACATATTGTTTGGGAGTATAAGCAGCCTTACTTGAGTCAAATAAACTTTATTTGTATTTACATTTTTATAAAGAGACATGATTTTTCAAGAGGTTTTAAAGCTAACAGGATAAAAAAAGAAGGAAGGAGGCAGTAGGACAAAAATAACTGTGAGACTCGCAAATGTAACTATTTGGTATTACCGTTAAACACACAGATCAATGTTGACTTGAAGAATACAAAGGAATAAATCATTACCTTGCAAATTAGCCAAACCAGTCACCTTTAAGGACTTTTTTGATTCAGGAGTACTAATATAATATTTATGTTTATTGCATTAAAATTACAAAGGAAGTTAAAATGAATTAAAAGCAGCTCTGTAGAATATAAAACCATATCTAAGCCTTTGCTGACATAGGAAATTAAGTTCCAGCATGTAGCATATAAATATTTGAAGAACAGAAAGTCAGCCAATAAGTAATTAAAAATATTTAATAGCAGACAGCACTTCTCACTTCAAAGATTACAGAGCATAATGCAGCATTCAAACTGGAGGAACTTTATGGGAGTTAGAGTGAGACAGAGCACGTAAAAAAAACAGGCAGGAGACTGGAGGAAAGGTGCAGAGTTGTGATTTTCAAAAATGTTGAAAATGCAGACTTAGATGTAAAGCAGCAATTTAAATGAACATTTTGAAATAAGAAAGCATTTTACCCTAAAGGACCAGTCATCTCAGACTATGAAATGTGCAAGTGCCATTACTTAATCAAGTAGCTATGACCTCATTCGTTACACACTGCTATGGAGACTATTTGTGTGCAACCTTAAACTCACAACTCCATTACACAGAAAATTAAATGGACAAAAGTTTTCAAACCCACAAGAAGAAAAATTTATTCTTTTTAATAAATTTCTTTTAGGTAAAATAGAATATTTCATTTTGCTTTCCAGACAGTAAATATCAGCATCAAAATCACTACAAATACAGCAACTGGTACATTTATGATGCAAATAAACAAACAGCTTCTGAAAATTCATAGACACTGACTGAAATCTAAGGCAGAGGACAGGGGAAAGCTAAATTTTTGTTTGACTTGCATAATACAGCTCCATAAATTTTGATTCAAGCCATATAGAATGAGAACAAGGCCAGCGAATTCTCTTCAGTGTTATTAACCTCATCTTGAAAGCTGCATTACAGGAAAAATTAAATCTACCTACCAGAAGCAAAGCAATACCAAGGGCTGAACAAAAAAAAGGGAGAATCAGCTGGAGAGAGAACCCAGCACTGCACATTAAATATCTACTTCAGCAAGGACATGGTATGGCCCCAATATAATCTGTCATTTAACAGTTCTTGATTAAGTTGTTGGGTTTTTTTGCTTGTTTATTGTATGGGGTTTTTTTGGTGGTTATATTTTATTTTGGTGGTTTGTTTGGGGCTGGCAGGAGGGATATTAGATATAGAGAGTGACATGGAACAGACAGGTTTACAGCATCAAATAAATTAGACCCATGTATTCAAGTTTCTGAGCAGCAGCAGAGGCCAGGACTAAAAACAATCACGGCAGTAGCTGCTACAGAAATGACTACTGTGTCCACTTATTACATCTAATATTTTAATACTAAAAACAAGGTATAAGTGCAGCACAAGTGTCAGTCAAAATTTATTAACTTATTATTGTTCTGTAGTGGTAGATTAAAGTTTCATATGGAGTACGGTTTTCACCTTTGGGCATACACTGGAGAATTAGTTAAACTCTAAATGTAAGATGATTGCTGGTTGGAGTTTTCCCCCAGGGTCTTTTCTAGTACCTGAAACTTTAGGGACTTTCTTTCCAGCATTTCAATCAACAACGATTAGCAGGAACATGGCAAAAATCAATGACTCCAAGATCTGAATCTTCAAGAAAAAGAAAAGTAGTATTACGAGGTATATAAAAAACTTCAGATTTAAAAAAATAGGAAAACAGGGATAGACTGTCATGAAGAGCTCAGTCTGTGTTGTATTTCAAACTAAATTACACTTAATTTTGACTTCAAAGAGATGAAATGTAAAAAGTAACAGATTAAAACCAATCTGAAAGTCAAGATCTCAAAAAATTTTAATGTAATAGGATATTTGTCCTGTACTGTACAGCTGAATAAAAATATTTTCTGATTTAAAACCAAAATTTCTGGCTTTACATAATTTATACATCCCAAGTATCATCATTTTAATCCATTTATTTTAAACCTATTTTGTAAAAGAGTGGAAAATCCTGTTGCAAGCATTTCAGCCTCTGTAATTTTTCAACCATTGCTAACAAGCTATTAGAATAGGTCCCATTCTATGATTTACAACTTTCATATCATTTAAATAGCAGGAATAACTAATCTGACTGACAGAGAGATCAGCTCCTTCTCTTATGAGTGTACCAGTGATGCACTGCTGGAGCTAATGCTTAGCAGTGACATTGAACATAGCCTTTGTAAGCAATCAGAAGGCTACTGGAAAATAAAGATACTTAGTGCCAATTTTTGACTCTCATAACAGAAAGACTTATATTTAAGTTTTCTTGCACATACAAGATTGAATCTGTCTATTACAAACTTTGGAGAGAAAGCTCCTGTTCTGAAATGTCTTTTTCTGAATGAGAAGAGCTCTTTGAAGTTGCTCAGAAGTGAGAATTGATAGGAACAGTCCCTATATTAGTAGCAGAGGACAGGCAAGGTGCTGGACAGGCAGGTATTGTTTCAGCTCATAATTCTGCAGTTTTTGGCTTCAAGATTTACCAAACCAGCAAATACTGCATATTACATAAGAACACCTTACCACTGAATACTCAACCTGTCTATAAATTATACATGATACAGCTAGCAGTTACATTCCACTGACCAGGAAAGATAACAGAGGTGAGAAGATAGGTCAATTTAAATTTTTAGCAATTTTTCTGAGATTAAATAACGGAAGGAAAGAAATTAAAGAATAATAATTGTTTAATCATCGCCAAATACTGATTTTTAATTTGTTCAGCCATCAAGCAGGGCAGAAGAAGTTGACAATGATCTGTAATAGAGTTAATTCTACTGCAGAAATTTAAGTCTAGAGGAGAGGTGGAAATCAGCTATGCCCTTTGTTTTTATCTTGCAGCTTGGTGATAATCTGATGTTACTATTACAAAGCCTAAAATTTCTTCTTTCCCTTTGAATTTTATATAGATTATTCTGGTAAAAGAGTCTGCAGCAGCATAAAGATCAGCTGATGACTTTTAAACAAACAGCTCATCAAAGCAGGCTGTCGCAGTTTACACTGTTCACTGTTTACAGACCCTACTCACCACCTTGAAGCCTTTGAGTCTTTCTCCATTTACAGTGCTGCGTAAGTACCTCATACAGCTTCCCAAGGACGTAGGTGCCACCCATAATTTTAACAGTTTTTTTTCTAAAGCATCCCTTAACAATAACGAGAAAAGAAAAAAAAGTTGCCTGTGTTTCTCTACTCTGAATACTCTGTTACTCTTCTCTGAATACTACCATCTCTAAAGAGATGACAACCTGGAAAAACAGATAGATTGATGTAAATAACTGTTGTGAAGGATCACAAGATAATAATAAATACAAAATGATACCACTCTGCCCAGAACTATGGCAGTACAGAGATTGAGCTATATCTTCTGACTAATCTCCTCACTTCCATTCTAAACCTGCTTTTTCAAAATGCAACAATACTTTAACCTCTGTAATCCTTCCATTTTATACACTCGTGACCTCTAGCCATCTTAAGATGTTTATCCTAATGCAGTAATAATGATGGGAAAGAAGCCTCTGAGCTTCCAGTTGGATCAGTAGAACTGACAAAGAAAAATGTTAAGAGATTTATGATCTAAGACAGTTAATTCAGGAGATAAGAATGTACAAGGGCTGTTCCAAAAGTAATGCCTCCTATTTTATTATGTTCACCCATGACATAAGAGGCAGATGTTGGTGATATGGCAGTAGAGGCTGAACTTTCCCACCAATATTTCATTTTGTTTCACATTTCACATTTTGTTGCTGTGTGACAGATGGCAGCAGAGGGGCAGTCTGAGTGTCTGACAAGAAAGTGCAGATGAAGCAAAGGTGTGTCACTGAATTCTGACATGAGGAAAAAATAGCACCCATTGACATTAATCTACACTTGCTGAATATTTACGGAGACCAAACAGTGGATGTGAGCACAGTGAGGCAATGCGTGGTGCATTTCAGCACTAGTGATGACAGGAAAGACAAGTTGTGTTCCAGACAGCCATGTAGATTTTTATGAGTATGCAGGCTCTCATTCATTGCTGGTGAAAATGCATAGCTAATGGTGGAGACCACGCTGGAAAACAGTGCTTTGTAGCTGAGAATTTTTCTATCACATATTGTCATTGTACTCTTTGTATCTATTGTTGTTTCCATAGAAATAAACCAGAGGCATTACTTTTGGGGCAACCTACGTATCTTCCTTCTTAATTTTGAATTTACTGTTTGCTTGGCCGGGGTAGGGAGGATTGAGTCACTATAAAATATTTTGTCATTTGATGTCTGCAGATTTGGCTCAGAACCACTCTCTTCATGATTATCTTGTTCTGCTGTTCCCACTGATTGTGGTGGCACTGAGTACTGAAAAGATGATCAACAGCAGCACACATCCTTCTGGGTAAAACTCCACCAGCTTCCTGGGGTGAGGGCAGATGTTTTTATTATTCCTCATGCCCTGTAGGAGCCAAACCCAGGGAAGGAGCTAAAAACTGAAAGCAAGACTGACAGCAGGTCCAATGGGCACTGAGGTCACTGTTTAACTAAATAAGACTTTCATGGGAGGTTACACACCAAGCTACCGAAGTGGTTACAGAGCCTTTACTGGAAATTTTTTTTTGCTAGAATAAAAATACAGTTGTAATTTTATTTTTTTTTTTAATAGCATTAGGCAGGGTCTAAATTCTGTAGTGTGCTTGGCAATGCTAGTGCAACTGGGACACTAGAATAATAAAAGCTACCAGATACAGTAATAGGACTCCAAAAGGAGGATGAAAGTTGCATAGTTTTCACTGTATAATTGAGGAAGCAAGCACACAGGAACTCCAGAAACAAATTGATCACTACAAACAGTTTGCTGGTGAATAGTTTATAGGAATTAGGGGAAAAAGTGAATTTGTGGAAGCTATTCAGACTCAAATTTAGATGTATCAGTATGGAATTTATTTGGAGAAGGCTTCATTATTATTTCTGCAAACACTTATTTTCTTTGTAAATTAAGACACAAAATTTAAATACAGATCTCATTTTGAGATCCATGACTCACCTTACTTTGTGGGAAGAAGAGTACAGGAGCTGAGAGCACAGCTCTTGCTTCTGGTTGCCAAATTAGTGCAAAGGCCATACCAATAATTAACTTAAATAAAGAGCTAATTTCTTGCAAAGACTCTTTAACTATTAATTCTATGTTATTAGAACACAGCTTTGTGTCACCTTCCTGACATCTTAGAGTATTAGACACCCAGCATCCCAGTGATGGTGGCATCACTGGCTTGCTGTTCTCCAGACACTGAGTTCAGAAGAATGCTTTCATTACTCAGAGGTCTAGTAGCAGTGATATTTAGTAAAATGATCATTTTTAAAAATGTATGATTTTTCTGCTGTGCTTGCACTCACTGTAATCAGCAAGTCCTGCTGGAATCCAAGTGGGGGAAATTTTTCATCCACATAGGCATATCAATTATGAGAATGCCAGCCCTGCTGGAAGCCAGACTCAAACTGTTATTACGTAGGCTGTTTATGAGATGACTGGAGTAAAACAGTAAAAAAGTATAAAATAAATGGAATAGTTAACAGAAACAGTAACGTTAGAATTACATACAACTTGACTGCAAGTCCCAGGACTCTACAATAAAATTGTTTCTTCCCACATTCCTTCACTGGGATTTTGAGTTGTTTGGCAGTTTTTCCAATTAATTCTTTAACAGATGTTCACACATGCTTTCCATGTATTTTATAATACATGGAAATACAAATACGTTAATAACTTTGATACCCTCATCCACTGAAGTGCAGTCACTTTTGCTGCTAACCACACAAGCCTGACTAAAGATAACCTAATTGATGCTGCTGCCTCATGTATGAATAATTATAGACCATTACATCAATAAGACTTAAACACTTCTACTCTACAAAACTTGCCTTGTGATTTCTATTGGGCACTAGGTTAGCAAAACACCAGTTCTGTATTTGATAACTACACACTGACGACTAAAGAAACATGAGCTGGCTGATTTTGAGAAGGAATTCCTGCTGAGCAAGAATTGCTAAGTGCACTTATAACAAAGAACTGTCCCCCCAAGAATCAGGACTAGGATGAAGAAAGATTCTAGCACAGACTTTCTGGACACTTAGAATTGAGGTCCTCAAGAAAACCCAAACCTGGCACACCCAATGACCAGCATATGAACATATAATCTCTGTACTGTGACAAAAAAAAAAAAAAAGATTAGAAAAAAATTTCTTCAGGTTATAACTAATTCCGTCCAAATATATTCAGACATACAAACAGTGGTACCTCTGATAATTAGATTTTTTAGTAACTTTTCTGAATTTATAAAATATTCAGAGGTCCATGAAGAAATATACTTCCAAAAGAAATGAATGCTTCTGTTTTCAGGAAAACATCTCTCTAAAGTAGCCTTAATGCATCCTTTTAGACCTATGAGTCACTGTAATCAAAATGTAGCTTGTTAAAATACCCACTTCCTTTAAAATGGGATGAGAGAGCACTGCCACCAGAGGACTCCCAGGTAGTCTAATTAAAGCTAAAATCTCTATTATTACAACTCACAGAGTAGAAACCTAATTATTAAACTGAAGGAATTCTGAGCTAGTGACCTAGACTGTAAAGGTATAGCGATTTAGAAGAGCTAAGGACCTGGGCCAGCAAGTATAAAGATGCATTCCCTCCAGGACAGGACAAAACATATGGCTCTGCAAATGACTCCATATGATTTCCACATGGCTTTAAAATTCTTTTCCTTACCTATATTGTATTTGATCCAACATATGCTACCTTTATTACCATGCCTATTTTATTATATTCCAGAGCCACATTCAACTAACTTACAACATATAGTGCTCATGTATACTATGTAGTACTTATATAAGCATAACCTGAAAAGGATTTTTTAGCGGGCTACATAAAAAAAAAAGAGTAGAACTGTAGGCAGTCTTCAGTAGCAAATATAGTGTACAATCTCACGTGATTCATCCCAGAAGGTTCACTAGATTTGTAGATTTCCAAGGGTAAAATACACAGCCCAGCTCTGCCATGGGAAAATCACTACCACCCTGATTTACTTGCTGCTTTGCACACAAACCATTACACACAGTTAGCTGCATTTTGACCTCTTCAACCATGCTGTGGAAAGAAATTCAGACAAAGTATTTACTCTGCTGACTGCTTAACCCCTCTCTGGGTAAAACGAACTGTCATCCAGCCATTTAGAAAGGCTTGCAGTGTTCAGTTCATGTTGTTCCAATATTTCACAATGGAATTGTCATATATTCTCAGGTGTCTTTCAGAGCCAAAATAATTCATATTAGTACCCAGTTTTACAGCCACACATATCAGTCAGTAAGCTCACTTAGTTCTATTCATTCAGTCTGAGAACAAAAATATATCAACTAATTACCCAAAAAATCCCTGCAGTTGTCAACTAGTGCTGTACAATGACCACTAACTAGCCTGTTATTTCTGCAAGATGAATATAAATGAGATGAGATGTCTCTGGCTTTATATAAAGGTATTTAAGAATTCTGTTACTAAATCCAGATCCAGAGAGATTTCAATCCCAGTGGAAAGAAAAAGAAAATTAAGTTAGAGATAGCTACACATTACACATTACATATAGCAACACAGCACATGTGCATTTAAAATATTTAAAATAATAACTTTACTACAGACTGAATGGAAGACTTGGGTCTCATCATCAATTTTCATTAAATCTAAGTTGGCAGCTTTGTTCTTTTTCATTTCAAGGGCTCATAGACTGCTATGAGTGCAAATAAAAATAACTTGAAATAACCCTTTGAGGGAAGATTCGTTGGGCTTTCCTGAAAGGTTAAAGATCTTGTTAAAAAGATTAAAAAAAAAAAATTAAATGTTTTTACAGAGACTATAAACAAAGCTGAAGCAGCCAAACATTAAATGCCACCTGTAAGTAATGAAACAAAACTTCAAAAATAAAAACTAATATTTGAATGTATGTTTTGTAGAAAAATGCTCCCACTTCCATAAAATTCAAGTGATTGAGAACATGCAGGTACCACAATACACCGATTTGTCAAGTTTAGAATATTCCATTAGAGAATAAGGGTCATGGGACAATTAGACGAAGGGGATAGGCTGTCAACTACTACGTTTGCTCTTTCAAACACAAGAAGAAATACTTGTGCACAAAGTCTTAATTCAAAGAAATTGCTCTGAGCTGTACATAATTCAGATGAAGTCTATTTGTTTAAAAGCTAAGAAATAAAGTGTAGAAATGCATAATTTAAGCCTAACTTTCAGAAAAAAAATTATTTTGCTATAATAGTTAAAACAACCTTAGCAGTCAGTTCAAAATTTTACAAAAGGGCTACACATTTTTTTCCCTCAAAATTTCTCAGATGAAACACTGAGTTAGCTGCACATAGTACACATACTTTTGTCTGTGTATTAACCCTTGCTCTACTTTATCCATTATGCATCAAGGAGCATCACAGGAGAGAACTCATGGAATAAACAGAAAACAATATTTTTCTGCCCCCATATTTTGCTGCCTAGGTTAGTTTTCAGCCACACTAACAGGGAAGATCAAGGACGGTAACATATTTAGGGTGTGGTAGTGCTGTTCTGGGAATAAACCCAGGGCTCTATTCTGCAAGGATGTTAATTCAATATTTCTTGTAAGTACTAAAAAGGAAGCTAAAAGAAATAGTAAATCCTTGTAAAACATAACTAGCTTGGCTCTCTTAGGATTCTCTGGGACATAGATTAATAGTGAAAATTACTTTCTGGCTTCTGTCCATGTTCAAGTGCATTATTTTGAAGTGAAAATAATTTTGTATCATCCTTCTGCACAGCAAGCTTAGACTGCAAGTAATCTATTAAGCACTTTCCAGAAATATTAAAATCTCTTCTGCAGTGCTGCCTCCCTTCACAGTTCTAGAGTTTGTTATCAATCGAATTACAAGCTAACTCATGTGGAAGTAAGAAATCCTCTATACGCAAACCCTTTAAAATGTTACTGAAGTTTGAAACATTTAACTCAGCATCTTAGATAGAACTCAGAGAGAGCATATAACAAGACAAAAAACAGCTGCTCACAATTATTGAAAAAAAATACTATTTTGCAAGTGAAAGGAAGTTAAGAATGCTACCATGGTAAAATTCAAATGTAGAAACTTTTATTTTGTCTACTAAAAATCCACTCAGCAGTGATGTGAATTCTGTATTTCTCAGAGAAATCCCCCTTCCTCTATAGATACTTCATCTCAGAAATACAAAGGTAGCAGTGTCTTCTGCTGTAGTAGATACTGTAGTATATGCTGAGTATATTCTTTTATTTGAAGTGTTGCCTTTCTCTACTAAATTTTACAGATTATTTCAAGTCTGATTGTATTTAACAGAGAAGCACTTACTGCTCTGAGTGGAAGTCTGTATACTGTAACAATGGCATAAATCAAAGGTTATTTTCTGATTCAAAATCATGTGAGTGTTTTAAAACACTTTTAACACACACTGCTCCCCTTCTCTTATCTCCAACACAATCATGTTGAATGTGAGTACTGGAGATGATATCAGTAATTTGCACTTTTATCAGTACCCAGTATTTGCTGCTGGGTTCAAATTTAAAACCATTATATATGCTAACATTTTATGACACTCTTCTCAGAATTTCCTAGTGTTGGCTCTTTTATTTTTTCACCATACAGAATATGAAGTACCTTCCAGACATTTCAAAGCATGCTTTCTGGTTACAAATGAATTGGCAAAAGAATATCAGCATCATTAGGAGTCTTATTAAATAAATCTGTTTCTTTCTCACCTATAGTTCCCACAAGTCCCCTTAATATCTTGACTACTGTGCTATGAATTCTCTTCTGCCCTCCAATTATCGAAAATTACAAGTAATTTTTACATTGTTCATACCAACTATATTTTTCAGCACCTCAGATTTTTTTCTATTGCAATATTAATGTCAAATGATCTATTATGTAAACACAATTTTACATGTGAGAACCCCTGATTATTCTGTAGAAGTTAATATATGTTTTTAGCACACTTATATATTAATTTTAAAATTAAAAAATCCAAAATCTCCTTATAAGCCTTTAATTAGTAATGATCTCTTATTAACAATATTTCATTGCTTCCAAACAGTTTCTGCTCATGTTAGTAGGTCTGCAAATAGGAGAACTAGTTTTTCATTACCATCCCTTTTTATTCTTTTTTTTTCCAATGCTGATAAAAAAATTACCTATTTATATTTGTTTTTACCATGCAAACACAAGAGTTTTGTGTTTACACAAGAGATGAACAAATTATTTTAGTTGAGATATGGTGTAGTCAAAAAAGGTATCAATTTAAGACCAATGTTTCAATCAATTAGTCACAAGCAGAGCAAACAAATTAACCAGCACTAGCAAAACAAATGAGATACAAATGAAAAAGTTGCTTGGAGCCAATATCGAAATGTACTTATCATAATGAACAAAAAGTATTAAATCAAGTGTCTCCAGGCTGACAATGAGTATGCAGATATGAATGTCTAAATGCATTGCCATATTCTCAGACACTTAGATGTCTCAGTTAAAGAGAATAAAGTTCACTAGTCAGTAAAATACATCACATTGTAATGAGAAGCATTATCTAGCAACTGAATAGTCTCAAAAGATTGATATTCTAACACAGTGGAGTAATGCATACATACCAGTACAGGAACACAAAACTACCAATATGCATATATATCCAGTAAACGTGTACAGAAATATTCCAACAGAGATCATCGTAAGTTTTTCAAGTTGCTCATGCTTTATTTCTTCCTAATGGAGGACAAATCCAAAAAATAAACAAACAAACTTTGGTTGGTTGGGTTGGTTTGGGGTTTTTTATGATATTCCATATAAGATCAATGATATTTTATGACATCTTAAATATCAGACCTACTTGCTTTACACCTGATATGCAGCATTGCTTCTGTAGTTACTTCTTTTGTGAATCCTCATAGCTTGAAACTTAAGTGTACTTTCTACTGAGTAATACTTGTACCAGATTTTATGTTGGATGAACAAGTGTGCAAACTTTCTAACAAGAATGTAATTATATCAAAGCATGTCATTGCACCTATTGTTCGTTCCAAAATTTTTTAGGGTGTTCACAACTTTAGTGTCCAATGCCCTATTAAATGATAGGTGGGTGCACTGACAGTATTAAAAAAAAAAAAAAAAAAAAAAAAAAAAAAAAAAAAAAAACACCCTCTCTTCTAAGGTTTGGTTTGTTGGTTTGTTTGTTTTAACACTATAGGGCTTTTCTGATTATCATAGAACATTTTAGTGATAGTTCTCAGAAAGCAGATTGGAATAGATCAGGGTTTTGGTTTTGTTATTATTTTTTTATATGATTTCTAGACTTGCTAGTAAATGCACCTATTTCTGGATTGCCTGACAAGCAATCGTATATATAGTTGGATCACTACTTACCTGCTCAACAAAGACTTTGAAAATTACAAGGAAAATGTTTCCTGCAAAGCAAGTTTGGCATAAAACACTTCTGACACAAGTTAAGATATAGAGAAGATACAATGGGCCAAATCTCAATAACTTCAATACAAATTTAGGAGTCCTTCTACCTAAACAGTAAATCTGTTAAGTTCACTTAAGTTCACACAAAAATTGTGTAGCTGTTTTAAGACCAATAATGTAGTAGCAATATGCATTGATGCTATACAGTTGAACAAAACACGGCTTCCAGCATCAACACTGGTGGTGCTGCCTAGCTGATATCAGTTCTGTACACTGTTACAGCGCCATTCACCCGACTGCTACTGGTTGCCGTCTGCTACTAGGAAATAAAAAGAGAGGTGCTTAGTACGATCAATTTTGGAAGGATTCTATATCCAAGGTAAGCAGCTGCCAATAAGCAGACACTTCTGCAGAAATTACAGACTAAAATCTACTTAAGCAAATCATATGATCTTTTGTGCAAAATGGATGAGAAAAATGGGATTCTGTATTTTTACTAACTAGAATGGGAACAGTGGGCTTCAGATCTGGAAAACATGTACTAACCAATGTACATACTAATTGCTCTAACCTCTTAGGACAGTTCATTATGTTCTAAGCGATCTAATTTTTTATGTGCTCATTCATTCTACTGATAGAAGACAGAGGGTAAAGCACATCTAGAGACAAAATAAACTTAAGAAAATGCTGCTGTTTTTCAACTAGATGTTACTTTTCTAAATGAGGAAAATTGCATTCAATCCCCACCAAGATTTTGCAGCTTGTCATGCAAATGACCAACCGGAATTTTTCTAATTCATCATAGACTACACACCTCTACAGAAGAAACATTAAAACATTAAACATTATAAGTTAGATTTTTTCATATAACGGCCTTTTCAAACCAACGTTAACACAAGAAATACTTCGGAGACTGATTTTATTTTCTATGTAAATAACTTTGAAAATATATATATATGCTTTCACTTACATAATAATGTATAACAAACATTTCCTTGACACGCACACAAAATCTAAGTACAACATATCATAAAGCAGGAGAATCACACTAATGAAAACCATGTAAACAGAAATAAAACCACCAATTTTGTTGCACATGTTGAACAAAGGCAAAGTAAAAATATAGTATTCTATAAGAAAAAAAATAGTAGGATTTCTTAAAATATATTTCTTGTTACTGTGCGTTCACCAAACTTTTCTAACTAGAAACATTCTTATGCTAAAACACCAATCAGAGTCACATTTGTATGCCGTTTGACACAAAAGTATCTACACATATTATTCCGCCTTTCAACAGAAATCATCACACTAATCCTGCATGGAAAGACTACCATATTAATATTAGTATCAACGGAACGCCAAAAATCATTTATTTTCATCCAGTTGCTTCCCTCATAACATTGTCTGTATAAAGTTGGAACTGCTTTTTGCACACAGCAATATACAAACAAGTCGATAGTTTAACTCTCCCCAACCACCAACAGACATCTGGAGAACAGAAAGCTAAAGGGCAGAGGGACAGGATGGAAACATGGAGGTCTGACAAGTTGTGCTCATTAACGACAAAAGAGAATTTTGGGGGCTTATTTTGCATTTTTCCAATTAAAAAAAAATGCAGGTGGAGAAAAGTTAAAAAAAAAAAAAAAAAAAGCATGCAGAAATCCTGTAATATAAAACAGATTTAAATTCTGGTTACAAGTTTTAAGCTACAGCACTAATGAAAGGAATAACCTTCCACTTCCATGTGATGCACGTAAGCAGAACCCTTTGTCTTGTTAAGCAAACCATACACACTTTAAACTACTTCTCAGAAATCTTATGCATCTCCTAGAGGTCATTTTTTTGAAATAATCTTATGTTCCTTGGTGTATACATGAAATGTATTCCTCATAGTCTGAGTCCTTTGACAATTTCCTATTCTAATTAGTTTCCATTGCACTAGAAAACAGAGTTCTTCTCAGTAAATTTAGCCCATGTCCTCATTTGTTCCCCTCTTTAAAGAGAGAACTTCATCATCAATTCATTTAGCTGCTTGCTAAACCAGCTGTGGCAAGTTTGCAAGACACTGCTTCATCATAAGAATTCCTCCAGCAAAGCTTCCATTTAGACAACTGACTTCCAATTTCATTCTCTGATTAATTTGTGTCTGCTACCAGCAATCCACAGCAGACATTTTTTTAGGATAATTATTTCTGAAGGTGTTCTCAGTCAAAAACAATAATAAATAAACAGAGGAATAAAATGCGTATATGCTATTTCAGTGGTTGAAATCAGTCTGTAAATCAGACTGGTTTTCTTTCTGACATGCCAAGAACTGTACTTCTATTTTCTTTCTACCCAAAGTGTTACAATTTGAGAAGAAATTAAGTTCAGTCCCATAGGAGGAAATCACAGGAATAATAAAAAAAAAAGAAAAGCATTAAAAAATTGCATTCTAAACATGGATTTGTTGTTCCATGTTGAAGTTTAGAAAGTGGGAGCTAAATATTTAAAATTAAATACTGCAACACATTTTCTAGAGAGTTGCTGTGTCTAGAAAAGTGACATCCTCTATTATTTTAAGGAAACCAATTTACTCAGAACTACAGCAATTTACAGTTTTTTATTCTTTTTTTGGTTGCCTACAGAGTAAGAGGTGAACATTAGACTGAAGTTAATTAGGAACATTAGCTGATTCCATCTGCTATGATTTCTGAATGTTAAGATCATGTTTTATGCGTCAGCTTTGCTAGCATGCAGCATTCAATCAACTGAACTATCACTGTATCAGCCATCACTGTACTCAGGTAAGCACATTAACCAGCAGACTACAAGCAGAAACATGACATGCTCAATCCTTGTACACATCGAAGAAAGAAATATTCAACCAAGGAAACCATAAATGCCTCCTAGGGCATATTTAAAGTATTACTCTGGAGTTTGAACAGTACCAAACAGCTACTAAGTTAACAGCAACAAATAAAAGGCTATATGGGCCCGTTCTTTGATGACAATAAATCTAATATTTAGCAGCAACACTTTTGCAAGATAATGTTTATAAAACATAGAAAGAAGGCTGAGCTTTGAAGCTCCACCACTGAGGATATTCACCTTTCAGAAGTCAACAGACCTTGGAGAATGGCTCTGAGAACAGCATATCATGGTTGTCTTTAGATTCCTACTGTGCCAAGCAGAACTCTGCTAGTTTTTAATTTTTTTCTTCGGAATATTGAAATATTTTCTATATTTATCATATAATTTTTTTCTGCTGATGGAATATATCAAGAATACAATGCATCTACATCAGCTTGAATTGCAGAAGCTGAGGTTTGGTTCACTGAACTCAGACTATACTCATTCAATATTTAGAAAGTTAACAAATAAAAGGACATTATCTAATTTGGTTACTTGCTGTTGTTTCCTCTGCAGTCAGTACTGCTGGTGCATTGAATGACTGATACTGTTGGAAAAAAATTCCTATGGTCTGTTAGGGAGAAATATTCCTCAGAATATGGAAGAACCGAGGAGACGTTTCATCACATTTTTTGAGACAACAAACAACAGTGTTTGAATTTCATCCTGTAAAATAACACCAGAGGTTTCCACTGTATGGGGAATTCTCTCAAAGATTAGTCTTATGTTTTTCTAATATTTTCAAAATGCACTTCTGTATTACACTTCATATTTATCTTCACTGATCATAAATGCAACAATATGTTTCTGAGATCATAAAAATCAGAAAACATTGACACTCAGCACTTTTTTATTTAATGGAAGAAGAAACGAACTTATTGGGAACCTATAAAATAGATTGAGCAATGGCCGTGATTCTGTTAATTATCCCTCCAATAAGCAATTCAGTGGTCTATTATGAAAAAATAAATACCAAAAAAAAGCATCCATCTTGAAAATTCCTTCTTCTGTAATTAGCTACACCTTGACCTCTTCCTGAATACATTTCCACAGCACAGATTATTTTTATAGTAAGACATGTAGATATAACATTTTTGTTAATAGTTTTAAAATTGTCCCAAGAAGTGCAAAAAATTACTATATAATACAAAGTAGTTAGTTAACTGATGGCTTGACAACTATAAATGCTTAAAAATCTACCAAAATCTCCATTAAGTATGTTCAGAGTCTGTATCAAAAGGAACACAAGCTGAAGATCACAAGAACCCTCACTTGAACCTTAACTGAAAAAGTACTATAGTGATCTGATAGATGCATGGATACATACCATCTACAAAGTATACATAAAAAAAAAAGCAAAAACCCAAAGACAAGGGCATTTCATTGATGGACTTTATTGATGTAACAATGCCATGTGCTCCATCCAGTTTTAATTTGCTTAGGTAACAGATGTTCTGTGACATCTGAATATAGACATCTGTAGAAAAGGGCAAGAAGGAAGCAATTTTCTATTCAGTCTGATTGCACCCCCTTGATGATTTGATTTCTAGACTAAAGAAAATATTGATCTGAAAGTCTGAAGCAGTTCTGTATCACTGTTAAAGCTAAGGCATCACCAGAGTCTGAACAAGCAACAAGCAAAAATTTCTCTTTTCACATATAGAAGTGCAACTATCTATCAACCGCCTACAAAATACAAGATTCTAAAAACAAATTTTAATTTACAGGCTCTACAACTGTAGAGTCATACAATGTCTGAGTTGGAACTGACCCACAAGCATCATCAAATTCAACTCCTGGCTCCACACAGAACCTCCCAAAGATCAAACTCTACCACCTGAGAGCACAGTCCAAATATGTTGCTTGAACCCCTGCAGGTCAGGGCCATGACCACTGCCCTGGGCAGCTTGTTCCTGAAGCTCGATGCAGTAGATGCTATGAATTTGTTTGGGTTCAGAAAGAGACTCAACAAGCTAATGAAAATAAATAAACAAATAAATCACATGTCAAATACATACCAACTACATCTGCAAACAGTTGAAGGTTTGGAGAAGAACAGATAGGATGACTATACATGCCTGCCTTCTTTAAATTATCATCTATAGGCATCCATTTTGGCTACTGTTTGCAAAAGAATATCAAGCTACTTTGATTTTACTACCAGTCTGTTCATTATGGTCTTAATCAATAAAAGGGATTTACTTAGATGTTATTGAAAATAATGTTTCATTTTGATTTAGCCGCTCTCAAAAATAAGAAAGCAGAGCAAACAAATCCTCCAAGAAATTAAATGCTAATCAATAAAGCTAAAAGGATTATAGTCATTCTTTGTGACATGCACAAATGCAAAGGTTTGTGCCAAAAGTTACAAGTTATACACGTGGTTCTGATGATGAATAAGCTCCATGAGTTAGCTAACTTGTAAGTAGAAGCTAAAAGAACTAAAAAAGACAAAAGAACTAGGTAATCTGGTGGCTTGAAGTCTGCAAACAAATTGTGTTTTCATTATCTTGATGTTTGCATTGATGGTAGATCTGAGAGGAAAAAGATAGAGAATGAAAATACCAATGTCTAATTTAGAAAAAAAAAAACAACATTCATTGAATCTGGCGTACTTGTTTTTTCACTTGCCATTTTTAACATAGATAGATCCATTCTGAAATTTTCCTTACACACACAGTGGGAAAACCATTCTAATTAACATTTGCTGAAAGGTTAAAACGAAGTGCCCCCATTGAGGGGCAGGCAGCTATTTCTGTGACAATGATATGTCACACGAAGGTCATTTCCACTAGAATATGTCACTGCTCTCGATTATAGGTTCAATTCTAAAACTTAAAAACCCATTCATAAGAATTTGAAAACCCAAACTTAAGATTTGTCCTTTATACCTGTCTGCTCACAGAGAAGCGAATGCTACTCTGCCACTGCCTTCAAGAGCAAACAGAACAAAAATATGACTATAGGGAACATCTTCAAACTACAAATGATTATTAACTGAGAAATGGTGCATGGTGAACATCTTGCTATGGTCCAGCAAAAGTCGTGACTGAAAAACACCAGAAGCCTTCAGATTTCCCTACTTAATACAGAACTCCTGAGCAACAGGAGTTTCTATGCTGGTGGCCATCATTTATTTAAATTTTGGAAATATTACTGTATAACAATGTTTTCTGCACTCATCATTGCATTTTTGTTTTTACTTAATTTTAACAGGAAGCACAGAAAGGAAAATGCAATCAAACTGATTTTTAGTGATATTCTGATACATTATAAAATCCAAGTGTGTAAGAAGAGTGCATCTGTAGCTAGTTCACAGTGCAGATGTCCATAATCTATACTTTTTTTTTTTTTTTTTTTTTAACTACAAGGCACCAAACCAATCCCAACCTCAATGCAGTTCACACCAAACAGATGCAGACCACCAGACAGCGCTCCTGAGCTTTGGTCTGACATACAGAACTTCTGAATGGTTTTCTCTAAAACATACACAAATGAAGATCCATGTTGGAGTCCAAGTTCCAATTGAATTTCAGAGGAACTAATGTGCTTTAGTCTGCAGCACACAAACACCACGTGTTTACCATTCACTACAGATGCTGCGTGCATCATATTGCCCACTGCTGTGACAAGGCTGGGTTGCTGCTGCAGGCTAGAGAAATACTTCTCTCTTTTTTCACCAAATGAATTTTGTTTACTGCCTTTGCTGTTCAGTGAGTGAAAAAACATCAAATTTGGAGCCGAAAATGCAACAGAATCAGTAGATAAACTCAGTGGATCCGTGCAGCTAATTGTTTTCCTTTTGGCTATGGCATATGTATTACTCGACTGCTAATTTCACGCTCTGATACTGTTTCTTTATAGCAGCAGATGAAACTGAAGCTCTACTACCCTTTTCAAATAGGCTGATAAATATGTATTCCACCCCTTCGCAATATGTTTGACACACTCCTCACCCATTGTTATACTTCTCTTTTATGAAGTCTAACCCCCCACTAATTTAGCTCTTATTCTTGCTGTGGTCATACCAACATATATGCTTCTGGCTTATTCATATGCAAAGAGGAATTCTCATTTTCCTGTTTACAGAAATCCTCTTATATCATTTGTATATTTCAGTTTGAGGTGGGTTTGGGTGGAGCTTTTGTTGTTGTAGGGTTTTGTCGGTTTTTTTGTGGTTTTTTTTTTTGTGGTTTTGTTTTGTTTTCTGTTTGCTTGGTTGCTTTTGGCATAAAAAATCTGACTAGCAAACTTCTGAAGAATCTTTAAGAGAATAAGAGCATCACATTTCCCTGCAGATGGATAAACAAACACTGAAGAAATAATACAATTCTATGTGCACAACTGAACATATCAATTCAAGCTGACGTTCTGATTCCTTTTGGGAACACAGACATTGCTACGTGAGTTAATTCAGACCTGGTTCTACAGGCTGAGTTGACAATACAGATGTGTGTTGCCAGCCTAAGAGGACGGTTGCTTTAAAACTAAAGATCTGGCTGTTCCCTGTTGTCTCGTCCCACTCAGCGTGTTTTGAGGGAGGTGAATCTTTTTCTGTCTCCTGAGCCGCGCCTCCTCTAGTCAGCAAGGGGTCACTACCGCGATGGAGTCATCCAAGACTCAGAGGAATAATACACATCAATTTATTGAGAGCTTTCTTCGCAACTAACAACAACTACTTGGAACTAAAATTGGCTAATTGGCTAATTACGATTAATAAGCGTTACAGGTAAAACAATTTTAGGCATCGTCTACTACGAAGAGTAAAAGAATGAAAGATAAAGAGAAAAGATAGAAAACAGAGAGACAGATAGCAAAGCAAAGCAGTTCACCACTCCTAGATCCAGCGATGTCTTGGTGTCAGATGCTGATCTTAGTACTGATGGGTCGTCGGAGGTTGTGTTGTTCAGGTGATGACGACTCACAACGACAGTTGTGACTTGTAGTCCAAAGTGATCGAGTCAGTTCCTTTTGGAGTGACAGCTTCTGGCTTTGGGATCGCAACAGGAACTCCTTTGTTCCCGTCTTCCACGCCTTGCAAATATAAGTCAGCAGATAAGAAGCAGGGAGACGCCAACTTGGATCCCGTCTTCACAGGATACAATGGTATCATCTCCCAATCTCCCGTACCAAACTGGAGTAATTTGCTCACAGGCCAAGTCTTCAGCCAGTTAACACTCCTGAGCGCCCTCTTTCTAAGGCAAACAGCTCCAAAGAAATGCTTTCAAATGTAAAATTGTCGACAAAGTGATGCTGATAGTCTCATGTTGATTTGAGACAGTCCTTACCAGTCTCAGACACTAGGATTACTGGAAGATGCTAACAGAAAGCAACATTTCTAGTTTTACTTTTAAAAGAAATAAGAGAACCAGAACACTGCTATCTTTCATATCAAATCCAAGATAATTATGCAATAGTGGATCATACAAGAACAGTAAAAACTGAATTGTTATGAAATCAATATAAATGGGATAAAAGGGAAAAGCAAATTTAAGAAGACAAATCCTACTGGTCTGATTCAAACACATATCTTTTTCCACTAAAGCACTACAATGGGAGGGAGGAGTTGGTGTTGTGCTTTTTTTGTTTGGTTGGTTTTTTTGAGTGTATGTAACTAAGGAGAAGATCAAAACCCAGACGGTAGATAGGAAATGGGAAACAAGGCACAAAACTTCGGAGAGCTGAGACACTGAAGACTCGTCAAGAATGAGAGGACTTGTAACGAATAAAAGCATTTGTTATATTCAAATATGAAACCTAAGATGTGAAAAAAAACCACTAGCATATGCAAGCTTCTAGTTTGTACTTATTTGTGAATTTAGCAAATATATAAATGCATACATTTATATACATAAAAATAAACACACACACATGACATGCATACAATTTTAGATCCTGGGGAACACAAATCTGGTTTCCTACAGAACAAATCTTCACTGCCTAGCAACCAGAGCTATTTTTATGTCAAACTGTAATCATTTCAGCTTTACCTCTGCTGAGATTCAGGAGTGGGGAAGATCACTTAAATCCCAGCTCTTCGCATTTGCCCCTTCAATACTCTGGCACTCGGACTTTTGAAAAATAAAATTCACTCTTTCACAGAAGCCAAATTTGGACAATTTCAGCATATAAAACTTGGTGAGAATTCTGAGTGATAGAAAAGAACACTTCTTCAAATCACTCCTATGGTCCTTAGGGTATAGGTATGCTTTACTGCTACCACTTATGTTTCCTATTTTCAGAATCCTCTGTATCTTCAGAGGCAACAAAAAAAAAAGGTCTGTGCAGGTAATGCTGCCAAATCCTAAAAGCATGCCTTGGTTACTTTGGCCAGGATAAGGAGGACAGAGTATGCTTTGGAATTCATATACTGATTTATAAATCAGTGTAAATCAAAACTGATTGTAATCCATCTTTAGAGAGTAATGATTAGCTGTGCTATAAATAAAGCTTAAGATATTTGCATAGTTTAAGTGCAACTCTGAAAACTTTGAAGTCAGATTAGGTTCAGTCTGATGAAGTAACTGAACATTTGACAACACATATGCCTTTGGAAGTTACATAGAGCATATGTAAAAATAAGGCACGTGTAAGGATTCATACTGGAGTCCCCATCTCTTTGAATTCCATAGATAACCCATACAAATTAAAAAAACAGTATTGAATGATATTTCTAAAAGGATGCTGATATTGCAGCCTCTCAAAAGAGATCCTTTCAAAATGCTCTTTGAGAGTACTTAAAAACATTAAGCATTCTATGGTTATTTATTGGTTATTCAAGAAATCGCGCCACAAATTATTATAACAGTTTCAGTATTGTTGGTAGTTTAGGTCATCTATGAGTGTTATGTAACAACAAGAAACATCAAGAGATGCAAACTGAGTGTCAGTACTTGTGCTAATTTAAAATCCATACTCTTCATGTACACTTCTGTACATAAGTTTAAGGCATCTCTGTATCTCTATAGGAAACCATAAGTGGATGTAAATATTTGCAATATTTTGCAATTCTGCATACAGAAAACATAGAATACAAATGCAAATTTATGGAAGAAGAACATCTCTAGGTTCATAACATATAGAAGTATACCAAATATAAATATTAATGGTATCTACAAAGTTCAGGCTTTAATTAAAATATCAGAAGTTCAAAAAATCTTCCTCTCAAACTTTTATTCCTTCGAAGAAGTTTGAAAAAAATAATTTTGTATTTTATCAAAAAACTATAGCTTCTAGGTACTACTGGAGAATGTAGGGAATACAGTATAGCATTCTATCCAGAACGTGTCATTTTTTGCCATTATATATTTCAGTGAATGCCATTATGTTTAAGAATGTTTCACCTCAGGACATTATGCAAATAAATGGATCTGCACATCAAACTACAGGTTTAACAATGTCACTCTTATCTCACAGCCACCTGTTCAATGTTTGAACCTAACTCAGCTCAGCTGTATTCATGATTTCCAGAGCAAGTAAGAGGGGACCACACACTCGTAGTCCACATTTACATATTTAACTCTATGCTACCTTTCTTTCTATTTTGGAGTCACGTTGCTTTTCTAACTGTGTCACAAAAGTGTCTGTGATGTGGTTTCATCACTGGGAACCCTGTCTTGAGAAAGCAAAAGGGACAGAGCTCAGAAACTTAATGCAGATTTTTTGCAGTTAGCTATTCTAATTAGATGTTACTGTCAGGACTCCCACATGTAAGTTTATTTTACATTTAAGTATATGGAACACAAGGACTACACATCAGGGCTGCTCTGAAAGTAATGCCTCCTATTTTATTTTCCCACAACATAAAAGGCAGATGTTGGTGGTATGACAACAGAGGTTGAACATTCTCCTACTAATATTCCACCACATTTTTGTTGCCATGAGACAGACGGCAGCAGAGGGGCAGTCTGACAGAATAGTGTCTGAGATGGAAGTGTGCAATGCAAAGTTGTGGAACTGAATTCCTCTATGCAGAAAAAATGGCACCCACTGACATTCATCGACACTTGCTGAACATTTATGGAGACCAAACAGTGGGTGTGAGCACAGAGAGGCAGAGGGTGGTGTGTTTCAGCAGCGGCAACAGTGGGTTACCTCCACTGGTGAAGATTTCTAAAGCACAATATGCAGGTTCTTGTTTATCACTGGCGAAAATGCATAGCTAATGGTGGTGACTGTTGAAAAATGCTGTTTTGTAGCTGAGAATTTTCTCCATCAAATAGTGTTGTTGTGCTCTCTGTACTTGTTGTAGTTTCCATGGAAATAAATAGAAGGCATTACATTTGCTGTGACCTATGTGTAAAAGTCTTCAATTTTTAAAGAACAGTTTATAACAGACAGAGAGTTGGTAAAGCTACACAGACATAGCAATGGATAGGAACATGAGATACATGCACTATTTTGGATTTAGTCACTAGTTGCAAGTTATTTCATCTCTGTAAGCCCTGTATCAGGAGCCATCCTGTCATTCTCTTGTTTACTTAGATTGCTAAAACCTAGGAGAAAGGTCTGTCATTTATTATTTGTCTACAGGATGCACAGTATGACTCGTTCTTGATTTAAGAATTAAGTTGTAATAATACAGTCTTGGACATAAAAGGCACTTTACTGAATATCATAAACTGTCACATTGCATTTTAATTACAAAATTCACTAAAAGAACTGAATGAATGCTATTATCCTGGGAATTTGTACAAACGAGTTAGCTGAAATTGAAATTCCCTTACAAGAATGATAATATAAACATGATGGGTTTCAAGCCTAAAAGCAGGCACTGTGGTTTCCCAAATCCATAGCCTGTTTCTGCCAACAAACAAGGGTAGGTGTATTGTGTGAGAGTAACATTCCTGTAAGTATATGAAGATGTGAGAAGTGAAGTATTATAAGACTAGGTCATTCATATTCAAACTGTTTGGGCTGTCTTGAAGATAAATGTCCATATTTCTTTGCACAGCTCTTCTCAGATCATTTTCCCTGTTCAGTGGTTTACTTTTTGAAATATAAGAACCAAAAATACTGGAAACACATGTTTTTCTTATAGATGCAAGCTGAAATTCTGCTGCATCCACGCAGCACCAGAAGGTAAAGAAGTCCCTAAGGCAATTCTCATGATGAAAAAGCCAAGGAGCTATTAACACTATATAGTCTGGAAGTGCACAAGATTAAAATCCCCGAGGCAAAGCTAAACTAAAATCCAGCCTTTAGCTATTCATTTTCCAAAATGATACATATAAGCAAGAAATCCACAGAAATCTACCACAAAGCATCCCCCTGGCTGGGTTACCACTTCCAACCACATAATACACTTCAGCAAGAGTGTACAACTGTCTTCTCTCTTCAATTGAGAATACGAAAACTAGCAGAAGAAAAACTCAGAGGTTAAGAAATGAGAAAGGTC
Source organism: Numida meleagris (assembly GCF_002078875.1). NCBI lineage: Eukaryota > Metazoa > Chordata > Aves > Galliformes > Numididae > Numida > Numida meleagris. The sequence continues at coordinate 22,413,837 of NC_034413.1, forward strand.
ATTTGTAAATGAGAGTTTCTAACTTGAGGAAACTCAAAAAGGAATTTCAGGCAATTCTCACTGACACTGAATTTAGGGGAAACTGAGTTTCAATACTGGGTTCCGAGTGTGGCAAGTATGTAAACTCTTTATGGTTACCTACACTTAAAGAATATGAGTAGTTAGAGGGTTATACAGAAAAGAATCAAAAGAACTTAGTACTTTCATTCATTAAAGAATATTATAATTATTTTTAATTACCCATCAATTCTTTTTTGTAATAAAGACACTTGTAATTGCATCTTATCTGTGTGATGCATGAAATATTCACTATGCAGAAATTGACCGACTCCAGACTTTTTCTTATCCAGATTTTAAAATGCTATAAAAAAACTGCGAGGTTGCTTCTACTCTGTAGGGTTTTTCCCAGAAATAAATTTAGTTATCGTACCTTTTTCCAGCTGTACTTTTGGGAATTTTAGTTCTCTATATAGGATCTCCAGGAAAATGCTGTTTCATAGAAACCAATATTGATGCCTAAAAACCATGTTCAGCCATGTTTGAGGAAATAAATTTTAATTCCTTACAAAAATCTCTGGATGTGAACAAAAAAGAAAGAAACAAAAAACAACTACAGTATGTGAGAGTATAATTTGATCCTTTAAATGCTCACTTCTGTCCACCAGTGGGTCAATACTAGCCTCATTGCTTTATTAGTTTATCTCACAGAATTCTCTAAAATAATTAAGGGTATCAATTCAGCATATTCCCAAGTGCTTATGTAAAATCATCTGTAAAAAACAGCATAGGAACGTAATTCAGAGATAAGGGTCAAGAAGTCAAAGATGACTCAGGATAAACAAGTCCAGTTACAATTTCAGTTCACAGAGGCAAGATAAATTTTCATATGCTACACAGTGGGCAGTGTTTGCTTTTCTTCCTCAAACTGGAAACATATCAAACATTACGTATAGCACTCATGTTTGGGATCTCCAAGCACAGGGCTTCTGAAAATCAAGGCAATGCAAAAGCATTATTAAAGATAATACTTGTTCCCTAAGAGTTTTACAAAGATGAAACAGACACACAAGTGAGAGCCTCATAAAGCCTAAAGCCCACTTCAGAAGACAAATATCAGAGCAAACAAATAATTCCTAAATAGTTGCCCATAAACTATCCTATATTATTTCTTCAAGCTTTTGCTTATCTGTACTAGCAAGACGATGGCAGAAAGCTAGAACATTTCTGTCTTAATTGGGATGTTGTCAGACTTCTTAAGATTCCACACAAATGTCCTGTATGAAAGTTCAGATCTCTAAAATAAGCCATCAAGGTGCATACATACACATATTGTTGATGTTTAAAAGATCCCTTACCAAAGCAAAACAATGCAGAGTAGTCTAAAGGTACAACACAGGATTCTCTTGGCTTAGATGCTCAGCAGCCATGTGTTAACTTACACAAATTTGAATAACATCTAATGCAAAACGTTTGCTATAGGACATTTGAGTATTATTATAATAGGAAATTATTATCTCTTATGTTGATTCTGTTCTTCCAACAGTTATAAAAAAACAAAATGACAAAATATCCTGAAACTATCAAATGCTGTATCCTACTTTTCAGTTTAATCAGCCTACGTTTCTATCATTACATATATCTTGTAGAACATCGTTATGTGTATGGTAATGGTAGTGTAAATGAGGAGTAACAACCATAACACTTTAAAAGATATAAAGAATAACCACAAGCAGCAGCAGCCTTGAGTCTTTAGAAGTCAAGTGGGTAAAGTAAGTTCCAACAGCCCTATAAAACCTTCTGGCTTCAATAATCTTTATTTTAAAAGTTAATCTCATAACGTCAGTAACAAGGAATAACCACATTTATTGCTTGGTCTCTGCTCCCCAGATCCCTCTCTTTTCCTTCTGCTGTTTTCCCTTTGAAATACTGCCAGTCTAGATAGGCAATTAAATAATAATTTCATTCAACACTAGTAATATTAAGGTTGCAGTGTTGACCAATAGATATAGTTATATATAATTCTCAAATCTGGTGATACTAAGAATACAGAGATGTTCTTCAATGAAGCAGCAATGAATATATATCTAGGATATTAAAAATTAATTTCCTCAACATGTAAATAAAACTAAATAATATCATTTTGATTATTGTATTTGATATATTTGAAGTGAAAAAAATAAAATAATGAAAGAACACCTACACATTACATTGCAATCAATTTTTATGTTTTTACCTCAATCATTCAAGCCTGTACAGTCTGTTAAAACTAGGTCAGGCCATGCAATTTCATTCATGCAATTCTGTTTTTCTCTGTCCATTCAGTTTTTATTCATTTATGCCTTGAACCCAAGGAACACTTCAAGAAATACTCAGGACTGTGCAGTTGCTGTTGTTTTTAGTCATGTAGTTTAGTCTTTAGCCAACCATAGCTAAATTTTAACTTTAGTCTAATAGGCAAAATGAGGTTCACAGAAAATAGGGCTTTCTAAAGAATAAGAATAAAATTTATTACTAGCATTTTTCTCATGGGGAAAAAAAAAAAAAAAAGGATGCTAGGAGCAGTTCTTGGCTCAGGATTGCAGCTAACATTAGAGCAAGAGGGACAAATTCCCACATCTTAGTATAGTGGAATCACTCCATCAGGAAGACTGTTAATGAATAATACCCATCAGTAAAAGATTTAGAATTTGGTCCTGAAGCAATGAGGGGCAGGAGGAGAAACTATCTTTCCTATGATGGACAATTACAGTACAATGTTATCTACTATAGCTAATTTCAGTCACTAGAGAGATTTCAAAGTTGTATAAGGAACTTAAACATCGAATATCCCATAGAAATAAAATAAACATCAACTATGTTGCCCCCTTCATTTTGACCCATAAAGTACAACTCACTTTACTGAAAACAACAGAAGCAAAAACTTTCAATATTGATAGTTCAGACAGATTCAAATTATTATTCAATTCAGCAAGGCAAGATATAATCTCCTATTTCAGAAGGAAAAATAATAAACCTGTACTGTGTAAATGGTACCAGTACAGAGTAACCACACAATGTTATAAGAGGCATGCATCACAAAACAAAAACTGCATCGAATTCTTACTTACTTTTCAACATTTGATAGCTTATGAAGTGCTTTCTGAAATTACTTCATATTAAATCCTCTGAAAGGAGACTGGATGCTGATGCTAGACTTGCAAAAAACTAACAAATACAAAACCAGGACACCCAGTTTCACTTGCCTAACTTTTAGCATGTGTTCTGTCAGGCTTATATTTGATTGATAACACATTTGCTTTTGACAATTGCTCTCCACAAAAGGATTGATACAGTATGCATTACCCTTGATACTCCAGAGTAAATACATTAATAAATAAATAAAAACAGAACAAGCTCTCAAGTGGATCAGAAGCACTGTGCTCTCTACTGGAAGAAATATAGATATACATGTCCTTATTTCAGGATTTCTAATTATTCACTAGAACCACTTCAAATAAATCTTTTTTTTAATCTTGAAAAAAAAAAAAATTACCAGAAAAAGCCTCATCAACTTCACCTTAATCTGTTAACTCATTTAAATCATCTCAGCTCTAGTGTCTTCATCATGATTTTACTCCACACATCAACCAACACAAATACAGAATAGATATTTTTCCACAATGAAAAAGACAAATTTTCAAGTTTCAAAGCTCTCACCATTTACTGCGGTAACAAAAGGACCTTGTTTCAAAGTTGTGGGGAGTTTCAGGGCTGCTTCTGCCGTAACAGACCTGAAGACTAATCTTTAAAGGTGTAGCTATTTCACTGCCAAGTAAAACTGACGTGGTGTAAAGTGTGACCATAAGCAGCTCTGATCTGCTGCTTGAGGAAGCAGACTCAGCTCTTTAACAGTCAGCATCATTCATGCTTTGTCACTTCCAAAGAAATGGAAAAGTTCATGTCCTTTAGATTCCCAAGATTACCTTGTTAGCAGATAGAATATGAGGATAAAAGAACCACACTTCAAGTTATTTCAGAGATCACAAACATGGTCAGCTTTAGAGTTCTGTTATTCTAATGCAATACGAACAACATGTTAGCTATGATTTCAAAACACTAACCATTAGAGGTATGCCAAGGTTTTTAAATTTTTACTCTGTAATCCCTTAAATGGCCTTTGTTCCAGAATTGAAAATAGCAAAGCATTCTGGAAAAACATTCAGGCACCTTGGAAAGTTGCTAGTCCACTTTTCATTTTCTTTAAGTTGCAGATGTTTCACCTCCTGTGTGTTTCCTATTCGGGGCAAAAGAGGAAGAACTCTCAAGCAAAAACATTCAAAAACCATCAGCTTGTTAAAAATAATTACTCAAGAAACAAGATTAAAAGATCACCAGTATGTAGTTCGGGATAACTGTGAAAGAAAGATCAATGTATTTAACTGAAGTAGCTTAAGGCTGCTGCTTACAGAAACAGAGGTAATGAAGAGAAAACAAGACAAGGAATCTCCTGGCTATTTTGATGGGCTTTCTGACAGTGTGATAAAGTGACTGAGATGAAAAACTCTTCTCGAAGACTGAGAAGAAATTAGTCTTTTAAAACTAGCCCAATAGAACGTTAAAAATCAAAACACAACTTTCTTACATTTTGTCAGGATGACAGAGATGGAAAAACTTATTCTTAGCTATGTCACAAAGAAGAAAATTCTACAATAGTTCTGCAGAATAAACATGTGCTATAATGGTTAAGTAGTTAAAAATGTAATTGAGTTTCCTGAAATTTTGAAAAAATATTCTATGCAAGCCTATAAAGTGCTAAATTAATTGCACAGCTGAATTTCTAAGCATTGTCATTAACCTAGAACTGAAGGTTAATTTCATGTATTAAATGCCAGAGACAAAAATTGTTATTAATATTAGTGGGATTGTATTTGGCCTGAACAATGCAATCACAAATTTTGTAAGTTAGTTTCTGGTCATCTCTTTCTGATACTTCCAACTATAGAATCAATTACATATATTTCACAATAAATAAAATAACAGTGCTTATTCACCAACCAGCATGCATATCTGTATTGTCCATGTAAACAAGGTTAAATAGGAAATAGAAAAGCAAGTCAGGAGAGATTTAATTGGCATCCCGCTGAGATCACAGGTTATGTGATTCAGAAGCTCTAAAAACAATTTTTCTTCCACATAAATATTTCAAGGGAGGCAGGATCAAAACCCCTTCCATTTTTCAGGTTTCTCTGAGCTTTCATCCTCACTAAATATAAAAATACTTAGAAATGAAATTCTGAAGTGGCGGCCAGAAACACTATTCCTTAGAAAACGACTAAGAGAGGAAATGTCTAATCCAATTAGAGGTACCTGGTGATACGACTGGCAAACTCTCGAGAATTAAAACCAAAGTGGCAAACATCCAGCAGAGATAAATTTGGGTGCAAGACAGGGAAATGTGAATTTTTAGAGATTCAAATGATGAAAGAAGAACTCAAATGGAAAATGCTCCAAATCTCAAAGCTTTTTTCTCTACTCCTGCTCCCCTCAGCGTATGCACATAATCTAGGAATTTCATGAACATGGGTTCCTGCAGAATTCTTTGTCTTGCTTGCAGAGGAACAAGAAAGGATGCGGACAATTGGCTTACTACTGAGAGTATATGCAGACACATCCATAGATGAATTTCTCTTTTTGTGTGAGCTCCATAGTTCACTTTCAACCCACATATTCTATCTGCATGTAATTCTTTCAGATGGACCAATTCTGTAATATACTTATCTATTTAGCAAGTTGTTTCACTTGCATATCAGAAATCTGGTATACTGTATTTTCCAGAAAGTCAATTTGGAATTTGGAATCAATAATACAGCTGTGTGAATGCACTAACTTCCTGTGCATGCATTTTATTCATTCAACTTCAGTTAAAACAGCAAGCTTCCTGCAGATATATCAGAACAATTTGAATTTTCTTTAATCAAAATGGTGAAGAATCCTTTCAGCCACAGTAAACAGAGGGCCTAACTGGTATGAGAACTAAACTTTCCTGTGCCTTACAAAAGCACACGCCTGAGCTTCTCCCAGCATTTCTTACACAACAACATGTGTAGAGCAATACAAAATGCTAGGAAGTATTATTTGCTTTGTGATAGCTGTGGACATTTCAAAATTATAAATCTATGCCATAGCTGCCACTGGAATCATAAAAGCTTTGTTTGGGATATTTATGTTTTGTTTTACAATAAGAAACCTAGAAGTTGCACCAGTTCTGTAAAATAGAATTATATGCCATTTTATTTGTTTTGATTTTGTTTTACATTGGAATAACTAATCGGCATTGATAATGTATAAGTGAAGAAGTGTTTTGATTTCTTCACCTCACAGCAAAGTTCATATGGAACTGAAAACAATTTACTAAATCAGAACCAAATTAGTAGTATGGCTGATTTATTACTGCAGGAGGGAATAAAGGCAGGCTTTAAACTCCCAGTGGAATGGTAGGTAAATAGCAGGTTTACATATCACTGTAAGTATTATATGCATCATTTACTTCTATCGATTAACTGTATTTAATTAAAAAAAATCATTTATATCGATTTTAAAAATTATTTTTAAGTCAGTGAGCATACAGCAGCAGAGATGTTATAGGGTTTGGAGTAAGCAATGAAACTTAAACTAGAATGACAAAATAAACTAGCTAGAGGAGCAGGATAAGCTCCCTGCTGAGCATCTCTAAAGGGAACAATATTTGAAATTAATTGTACTGTAAATAAGCACTGTTACATTCATAACTGTCATTTACATTGCCACAATTCTATTATTTTGCATGTAAAAACATTTATTTTATGGTATCTCCATGCAGGAATTGAAATGCTATGTAACTTCCTAATAGCTCATGTTTCTATAACAATTTCCTGGAGAGTTCAAAATCCCTTTATTTATGTATACATTCAGATTTTCTCTTAATGCTGAGGTATGTATGGCCAACAAAAGGCTAAACCATTCTCCAGCAACAGTCAGCATTTTCAAGCAATAGCACTTAAAGACTGATGATGCATAGTATCTCCAAATAAACTTGGTAATTCTGACTTGCAGGACAACCATACAAATAAATGTAAAGGTAAATGTAAAGAGTAACAAGGTTACTCTTGCTGTTTTGAAAGTAATTTCATTCCAGAACTCAAAAAGCATATAAAAATCACCTTCTTCACAATGTTCAGTTGCATCAAAAATTTGACTACGACAGGTAGGTAAAGACAGGTACACTGGTAATAAAAAAATCATGTGGTTTAAGATTCCAAGGCCAAACCTCAGAATTTATTCCCATTCTGTAGTAGATAAAATTAAAGTAATCACAAAGTCACATATAGTAGTCAATCAAAATTTGTCACTTCCTTGCAAGGAGCTAGCTTTCAAACACTTGCCTGCATCTGAGGATTTCAGAAACACTCAACATGCTGGTTGCTGATTACAGCATTGAAATGAAAAAACGCAACGAATATAATCAAACCTTATTCTACACACTCTTTACAATGATCCCATTACTTTCAGGCTCATTAGAAACAAAGTTCCTTCCTCTCTCCCTACCCCACTCCCTTTTTTCTTTTTCCCCTCCAGTAAATTCAGTTGTGATCAGATTTTGTCACAGTGAAATAGTGAGCAAATGTTGAAGATGTGTGGAATTCCTTTCTCAGTTCTAGCTTCCAACAACCAAAGCAATCCCTACCAACTGGCTTACATGAAGACTGTTATCTTACTCATCAATCTTATCTTTATGTGCCTGTCACGGAGAGAACGAGAACATAAAGCTTCACTTTGCAGAAAACCAGATAAGACTTATCAGTGATTTAAATTAAAAAAAAAATACTAATAGTAATCCAGGCAGATAAAGCTACCTCAAGAGGTCTATTGGTGGTAGTTAACATCTTAAATTTTCCAACATTGTTCTAAAAGATTTCAAAAGGAAAGTCTATTGCTACAAATAGGTGAGAACTATTCAGTTGTACATTTTACACCAGGGATATAAAAATTCTCCAGCACACACGCCATTTCTGCAGACTTGTTAGCTACAGTATATGCAAATTAATTTATTTTAAGGATTTGTTATCAGATCACCACTTGCAGGAGCAAATCAGAAGCAGTATTTGAACTATCAATTATGCATTCAAATAACTGATAAATTGTATTTATTTGATGCATTAAAATGGCCTCCATTATTGCATCACACTACAGCTCTTAAGAAATGTTTCTTTATGGAACTGCCATAAGATCATAGCAACATTCAGCTGTAAGTGGGCAAGAGATGCATAGAGATTTCCCCAGCATCAACCAAGCAGCGTGGAACAAGACAGAGGTTTTAACTGCAGTCTCCCATGTTCAAGGCTGCACTCTAACCATGAGATTTTCTCCTCTTACAGGTTTTGCACTGAACAAAAAAAAATAAAAATGAAGTCGTATTACATGTAAAATAACCACATAAAATTGTGTAATAGAGATGCATGATTTGGGAAAGAGAATAAGTTACTGCCTCAGAGATATTAAACAGTAGGGACCATTACAAATATAATTTTCTCTCAAACTGGCACAGACTTAAAGTATGCCCATTCTGCCAGATCTAGCAAGCAGGAAAATACCGTAATCATGTTTGAATCAAGTTACATGCAGGTTTTGTGGTTAAAATCACCGCCATTTTCGAGGAAAAATGCCTCTTGTTAAAAGCCATCTTCCTGGTTCTGGAGTGCCATCTTTGCCTAATAGTCTCAAGGCTTTCTAAGTAATTCAGGATGGGTTTAATGGAACCATTAGAAATTAGCCCAGCTCAGTATATATACTGAACATACCGTGATTTTTTATTCCAATCTGAATTATTATACCAACAATAACCTGCTATGAAAACTAAAAGTTTCCTGCAAGTTTAAACAGATAAACCTCCTTGTCTTCTCCTTTAAAATTCTTGCATGCAGATTATTGTCTTATATGCAGGGGAGCTGTTTGTTTTCTAATAATAGAACAAGATTCCATCCACCTGTACTAATTTTACTCAAAATTCCACTCAGAAGGAAAAGCTCCAGAGCAGAGTCACAGGTTGGTCATTGAGTTTTTCTGGTGCTTCTCTGAAGATACTGCACAGCACAAGGGGGTTGATGACAATTACTGCTTACAAATACACACCAGAACTCAATATGTTCTTTCTATATATGTTATATGCGTGTTCATATATATACTTGAACACCAAAGACTTCCACATCTTTTCAAGTATCAAAACTGAAGTATCAAAACTAAGATTCCTTTTTCATGTGCACTAAATAAAATACACATCAAGTGTATCACAATTTCACATGATGCAGAGCTCCAAACCCTGAACTGTAAGTGCCCTGTGGGAAATACTACTGGAGCACAAACATCCATTCATTATAAAAAACGATTAAACTTACTCTTGTTATAGCCTCAAAGCTATTTTCAGATTCTCCCTTCCCAGAAGTGGGTCACCTTCACTTTTTTTTTTTATCCCCAAATACATCATTTACTAGCATTAATTACCTTAATTTAAAATAAATTCAAATAAGCAGTACATGCAGAAAAGACACCAGCAGCACAAAGATTGCTTCTAGAAACATCAAGGGGACAAGAATCAAGCAGAAGACTGAAACTAAGCCTCTTCTTCTGAAAGAAATATATGATATATATATATACAGAATATCGTACAAAATTTCCAGATAGAAAACAAATGCTTCTATCTATACCCACAGATTGCCTTTAATAAATAAAGTCTAATAATAAGTGATCTACAATTTATTTTAGCTTCCAGGGGGGAGCTCACTTTTGCTCTATTCTGCACCCTAATCTCCCATCAGAACTGTGACAGTTCCTGTACATGTCACAATAAGGTATCCATACTGATGGGTCCACCAGGCCCTTGGATGGTATCTTCTTTCCAGTGTTGCTATTCCTACCCTGTACACTGTGGTACTATCACTTAGTGTCCTTCCACCCCATCAGGTAGACTCACTGTGCAGATGCAGATTTTGATAACAATCCTTGCCCTGAAGCACATATATTTTATGGACAAGAGGCCTCAGTCAGTAATCACAACGCTGCTTCCACTTCTGAAATGCCAACAGAAGTCCCAGTCCACATGCCACAGATTTAGATGACGTATTCTGTTTGGACACTGAAGGTATGGCAACAGCTCGCTGTGAACAAATGACACTGCAGAAATACACCATTATTTTAGATAGTTCTTGAGGATTAAAAAAAAAAAAAAAAAAGCTGTCAAGCTGTCCGCCTTGTGGCCTCCTGGGATGACCAGGAATTACACTGTGAAAGCACATGAGGTAGGCCCGCTTGAAAAATAAATTAGGTACAGTTTCGAGGCAATTGGAGAATGTTTATTTTGTAACCAAAATTGAAAACAAGGAGGGGAGTGATCAAGGAGTGAGAACTGGTAAGAGAGAAGCAACTAAAAAAAAATCACTGCTCTCACTCAGTCTCAAAAGATGCAATATCTATACTACCCAATGTAGGGGGAAGAAAAAAACAGTGAAATGATATTAAGGACAACGGAAAAGTGGAGTCAGTTCTGCCAGTGATGAGCAATTAATAGAACAAGGGACTGCAATCATACTAAAACTATTTCCTAATTAAAATAATTATATTAGCTGGCCTTTAAGGAGATATATTTATAGCAAGTGTGACAAGCTATTCAGGATTCAATTTAGATGAGAAGTCTCAAATTGTGTCTTTAGGTATGGGGGGAGGGTGAAAGTGAACTGCTTCCAAGCAAAGTAACTCTTTTCACATTGGATTCATTTGTCTCTGGCAGGGGACATAATTAGAATTATTCTGCTAAGATCAGAATTCAAATAACTCGTGTACATGTATACATGTAGAATGCAAAGCATGATATCTTCAAGAAATGGCTGCTTCAGTTGCCAAAATTGACTTATTTTGTTTCTAGAATTTATGTTGGAGGATTTCTTATACAAATACCTCCATTTACAATATTGATAGGCTTTGATCATTTAAAAAAAATAATTTCTATCCAGTAACCCTATTAGGCTCTGACAGTTGTATTTTTCCTATGTTTAAAAGTTACTGAAGACATTTGAATTTTCTCACCTCTGGGGAAAAAAAAAAAAAAAAAAAAAAAAAGCGCACCAGTTCAATGGGTGCTCGCAACTTCCAGAAGCAGCACATTACAGAAGACTGAAACCTCCACACTGAAGGCATGCTTTTAGGAGGTGAGTGAGGATTACAGAGAGGAAGGAAAAATCATAAGAAAATTCTCCAGACTTTATCCAAGAACTTGAACAGCAAAAATGTTGTAGAACTGTGGTTTATAAGTTTGCAGGTTTAATGGGAATTTAGTAGTTTGATCTTGCTCTTTCCAGATGTAAGCATTCCATTACTAGATTAAAAACTTTCTCTTGCCATGCAGATGGCTCATTAGATGAGTTTTAAAGGATAAATACACTTTGTATTGTACAGAAAGGTCTCTTGAAACTATAGCAAAGGTATGGGAGGGACACTAGGAGGCAACTGCCAGTCACATTCGGCAGAAAAGTTGCTCTGTGTCAGTCAAACCTGGCACAATATACTGCAATCCCTAGAAGTTATCATTAAACAGAGTTTTTAATCATTAATATAATCACATACCAAACAGTACAGAGATATATAGAAAAATAATGTACATGAAGAATTCAAGAAAAAGTAACTTGACTGGTCTTTTTAAATTCATCTGTTGTCATCAGCATTTCTCATCCAGTAGACGCTTTTTCTCATTAGATTTCCAATGCTTGCCTGCTCCATAATCCTAAACCCTTGCACCTCAGGATAACTAAAGGACATGTGAATCATTTTTGTGATGCTGTTTCATTCCCCACACGCTGCTATTTCTCAGGAGTAAGCTTTTCCTCTGAAGCCTTGATCATTATCCCTCTCCAAGCACTGATGGGTATTTCTCATCTGCCTCAGTATTATGGTTATCTGCAATGATTTATTGATGAAATTAATTTTGTCCCCCAAGCACAGTGGTGTATTAATAATCTAGAGATTACTTCAATATGTCAGGGTTCCATATAGCAACGTGGGAAGCCCATTTGCTACCAGGGACAACAAATTAGATTTCTGGTAGTAGCAGGAATAAATGGGATATCCCAGGATACTGAACTTGTTCGTATCAGTTGGAGTGCACCAATCTGCTCAATAAACAGCCATTTAACAGACCTCACCTTCCTAAGGAGATCAGCACCCTAAGTCACCAAAAATTCAACAGTATGCTTTGCAGCTTAGCATGGAAAGTCCATGTAGTGATACAAGAAATTTCAATGGTCTACGTCACTTGTTTTTAAAGCATTAATGTTTAAACTCTATCCCCTGACTCCTTTTAAAGTAATTGAGTGTTTCACCCTAACCTGACTTCTCTCAGGCTTTTTCTTCCTAACCCTTCTAAGATGCAGGTAAATTCATAGTGATAAAACATGCCAGACACTGTGACAACCACCTTGTTCCTATTTATCTCAATACCAAAACATCTGCACTAATTTTTAGGCTTCTTTCTTCATGGTATCAGAAGAACTGCTATTTAATAACCCTATGGGTGACCTAAGTTTAGTTGTCAGCAATTTGCAAATGCACCTTAACCTGCATAGAGCAGAAATTATTTTCTCACTTCTATTTCATCTCACATTACTGCCTTTTCTTGAGAACAAAGAATACACACAGTTATGGTAGTGCTGGCTTTAATATGGAAGTTCAATTCCAGTGAACTCAATGGACAGCAGTAAACAACTCCATAAAAGTTGCCGCAAAAACAAATATATTTGCTGAATGTATATATGCTAAACTGAAGTTAATAATGAAATCACTAAACAAGACATTTTGAAATATATGTATTTAACTTTCTGAATTCATTATGGAACAATTACAGAATAGCTTAGGTTGAAAGGGATCTTAATGTCCAGCCACTTCCAATCCCCTGCCATGGGCAGGGCAAGGCTTCCACCCACCAGATCAGGTTGCCCAGGGCCCCATCCAACCTGACATTGAATGCCTCCAGGGATGGGGCAACCACAACTTGTCTGGGCAGCCTGTGCCAGTGTCTCACTGCCCTCCGAGAGAAAAAATTCCCCAACATCTAATCTAAACCTTCCCTCTTTAGTTTAAAACTATTGCCTCTTGTCTCTTCGTGTAAAAAGTCGTAATAGTTTGTAAGCTCCCTTCAAATACTGGAAGGCCACAATGAGGTCTCCCCAGAGCCTTCTCTTCCCCACCCTCAACAAGCCCAACTCCCTCAACCTTTCTTCACTGAAGAGGTGCTCCAGCCCTCTAATCATCGTCATGCCCTCCTCTGGACCTGCTCCAACAGCTCCAAAGCCTTCTTGTGCTGGGGGCCCCAGGCTTGGATGCAGTACTGCAGAAGGGGCCTCATGAGGGCAGAGTAGAAGCAGACAGTCCCCTTGCTCACCCTGCTGCCACCCCTCTTTGGATGCAGCCCAGGATACAGTTGGCCTTTTGGGCTGCAAGCACTGCTGGCTCATCACGCATCAGAACCCAAGAAGCCCTCAGCAGGGCCGCTCTTGAGTTCTTCTCCCAGTCTGTGCACACACTTAGGATTGCTCCAACCCAAGAGCAACACCTTGCACTTCACCTTGTTGAACACCATTAGATTCATATGGGTCCGCCTTTCAAGCTAGTCCAGGTCCCTCCAGATGGCATCCCTTCTTTCTACTGTATCAACTGCACCACTCAGTTTAGTATCATCAGCAAACATACTGAGCGTGGAAACAAGAATAATAATGACCATCCCTGACAGCCTTACAGCTCTAATCTGGTCTAAAAGAGAGGAAGATGGTGTATGTCCTTCATATGCTTACATCAGAAAGACAGAGCTCTGAGGTTATTACAACAGTCTAAAAGTATTTTATTCTATAGTATTGAAATGAATACTTAAATCCTTTCATTTTATTTAATCAAAGCAAAGAATTCATTTTAGATTCATGCAGTTCATTCATCAGACTGAATTAAATTTTTGATAAGCCATCGTTAAATTTTTCATAACAATGATCTGCAGTATAATAGCTCTTTCCTTTGCTTCTCCTTTGCCTTTCCCATTTCCATGTCATCAGACAGACTGATGGGCCAAAGGGCAGACTGAAAAGAAATACCACCTACTTTAAAATACTAAATATCAGAATATTCACAAAGCTTCAAGTCAAGCATGGGTATTCACAGTGGAATCCATAGATCAGGCTTTCTTCACAGGATAACCAGACTTGATTTGAGGGTCTATCCCTCAAAATTTCTCATATATTCCAAATGTAAAAAAAAATTTCTCTTAATTAGTCCTACCAAAGACAGTCCAAGAAGATCAAGAAAATGCTTTACAGTGTTGATCGGATATTTTTGCACGAAATGTTTATTCAATCCTTTGATTTATTTAATTGAAGTATGTAAAAGTGAAAGTATATTGATAGAATGCATTGGATTAAAAAAATACAAAAATATCAAGCAAATCTGCTTTCAACTCAGACTAATTTCTTCTCCTGAAAATGTTGTTTGTTGCAGCTGATTCCAAAATAAATTTCCTATTTGCAGCAGGAAGAGGAAGCAGAGGTGTCTGAATTTTCTGATGAGCTTCCAGTTTCACTAGTCTCCATGCAGCATATACATACCTAGTTAATTTGCCCAAGTACTCAAAGAGCACTTTTTTAAAAAATTCATGTATTCAGCAGAGATTTACATTTATATTCTTTTAAATTGAACTCTGTGTTAATGAGGCATCAAAAGCAATTTTTAAACTATCATCCCACCTTCCTCAAAATCTTTACACTTTCACAGAAAGATTCAGGCTGGCAGGGAACTCTGGAGGTCACTTCATCCAAACTGCTGCTCAAAACAGTGTCAATGCTGAATTCAAAAAAGGTTGCTTTGGACTACATCCAATTGTGCTATGTGCTCAAGCACCATCACAGCCCCCGTGGTGCTCCCTTTCTCTCCATCTCCAGAAATTCTTGTCAGAATACAGAGTAGAATATGCAGTAGCTGCTGACAGCTTGATGAAGTAGGCAAGTTATCACAATCATTTTTTCATTCTGTCTCAATTAATCAATAAGATAATGAGAGGATCCTCTTACTGCTCAGTTCTTACACTTGTGAGTTCATTTTAGTAATTAAGAGGTAGAAAAATAATTTTTCATTGGCTTCTGCTGTTAAGAGTCTTTAAAACACATGCTCCTCACAGCCTTCTCACAAAACCTGCCACAGTTTTTTCTATGTTCTTTACTCAATGATAAAGCAAAGGAAGAGAATAAAAGACATTTTTGAGTGTTTATGAAAGAAGGGGAATTTGCCAGCTTTCTCGATGCAATAAAGGTATAGCATGCCAGTCTCCAATACATAAAGACTACAGTACTGAAGCAGTATTTATGTCTGACTATTGACTATGTTCTATATACACAAAAAAAAACCCACTACAATAGAAAACTAATAAGCCACGTGGCCACTGCTATTTCCAAAGCCTTACTAGCAAAGTGCTATATGTGAAGCTAGTACTCTCACAAAGATTAAGTCCATCTTGTACTACGCAAATATACATATTACATACATGAACATTTGTGCACAAGCATTCAAAAAGGCAACAGTTAATATAGAGCAGAATTAATTCCCACTGGCTGTAGTTTTTTTTCTTTTTTTTTTTTTTTAAATCATGTAGTGACACTCTACTTTCAAAAACAGATAAACATGCCCACCTTTAGCCAATCCAGCCCATCTATGAAGCAGATGATGATAAGACATCAGATAAATACAAACCCATTTTAAGATAATTAATCTCTAATGGATTTCTTTCTAATAATGAGAATAATTGAGGAACATCTTATCACTAAATATCAGAAAGCACATACCTATAGGAGAGAGCTGCAGATGCTCACATTCATTCAGGCCAAAGAGGAAAAGTGACCTATCTAGAGGTAAAAATTGTAAAAATTATGTTCCAGGTTAAGTACAGAACAAGGCCAAGAGCACAAAGAGCGCTGAGAGAGACGCTGACCTTGTATTTAAAATACAGGATTAAGGTATTTTTCCCTTAATGTCACTGCAACAAGAAAAGTGATCAAATCCTCATCCTCTCCTCACCCCCTCTCAAAACAAACAAAAAAATAAGATAGAGTAATGAAACAAACAAACAAAAAAAAGTAACACAACAACCAAAAGGAAAAAAAAAAAACAAGAGAAAGCAAAACAAAAAATCTATCACACCAACACCCACAATAGGATATTTCTACAAACTACTACACTTTGTTGTATCTTTGAAGGAAGAGCTTTCTTGCAATTTATTTTTCTGATGTGGTACTACAAGAGTAAGGTAAAGATGCATTGTAAAGGACCCTTACAATTTCATAAACACACTGTATTTTTGTATACTATACTTCAGGAGATAAGTCACACGCCTAATCAATGCACTACCTAACACTGCCTACACCCACTGAAAGCATCCCAGCAAATCTTTCTCCACACTCTCTGGGTTAGAAGTAGAAAAAAATCGTTCTCAGGCATGGACAGAGCAGTTAAGTTTTGGAATGAAAATAGCATCAGTTCAACCTTCATCGGGGCTATATGTTCTCTAGTCTGCATATCCATGTCAGATAAAACTGACACTGTGTGGTGCATATAGAAAAAAAGAACGTAGCAATGGCTGAGATTTACACAGTTTTAATCCCTTATAATTCCACAACAGGCCCCAAGCCTGGTGATTGCTATTGGTTGGCTCCTATCTTTCAGAGGCATGTAGCCAGTTGGAAACATTAGACAAAAGGACTTAGGTGGAATTAGGTGGAATTTAGGCTGTGTGAATCTGGGCCATACTATGCTATCCAGTTTCTGAAAGTCCCAAACAGTGCCAGTATGTTTTGACCCAGGAACAGTTAACAGGTGGATTAATGGGAAAGAACTATATCTGAGTAACGTTTTGTACTAAAATCTTAGCGTATACAAGCATAGTCTCGTTCTGATACTTTCAGTTCAGTTTCTGCAACATCAGGTTTAGAGAGTTGAAAGGTCTCTAGCTCAGTAGAATGTAGGAAACACAGCACACACATAAACCGCTTTTTTTCTCATTGACCTAGTATAACAACACTAAAAATTACCTGAGATAATAATCTGAGATAAAAATCTGAGATATGTTCTGTTCAAATTTTCCCTAAATAAAGGATTTAATGCACCCAAGCTGTTACTTTCAAATGACAATAGTAAAAAGCTAGAAAATAAGAAACAAGGAAAACTAGTGACAGATTTTCAAAACTATTCAGAGGAAAAAAAAAGTGTGTAATCTGATGTCACTACAGTTATTTAGTCCACCTCTATTTAAACCATTTTTAATACAAATAATTTTTATATACAAGTTCAAATAAATTAGCACGTATGCAAACTGTTAAGAATGTGATTGAGTTACTTCACAATCCTTCTATTATACACCCTTTCTACTTCGAGCAAAAAATAAGAATCAGCTTTGACATTAGGTGTGTGCAGACCTAAGTTTTCTAGGATAAACATACCACAGATCTGAGACATTTCCTAGTTACATTCAAATAAAATCTCTATACAACTGCACACAGTCTCCAAATCTCAAATTTGGTAGTTGGCAGCTTCCGTCATTTAGATGTTTCTCCTGTTCTAAGGCCAGGTACTTAAGTGCAATTAAGTATGTACCCTTTTAAATTAATAAATAACCAAATCTGAACAAGTGACGTGTGGAAAGAGTAATTTTTAATTTGAAGCCTGTGCAGCATGGCAGGTGATCACTGAAGGGAATGATACTTTGAAAGACTCAGGAGAAAGACCCTTGCCTTGTTTTGTGTCTTGTTTTTTATTTTGTTTGTTTGTGGGTTTGGGGGAGTTGGGCTATGTTTTGTTTGCAAAACCTCTACCAGCACTCCACAGTAGAGTGTTCTTTATAGCATTTTATACGAATGGAACTACATCAAAGGGTTTAGAATAATTAGAATGAGAAGCCACATCACAGATAGCTGAAATAGTTCTGTGACAATTTTCCCACATTATTTGCAAAAAAAAAAAAATGTATCAGCATTGTATATCTACTCCAACTCTCTTTGGAATTTGAACTATTTAAATGGGAGCATGCCTTAATGGGCACTACAATCATTATGCCAGTACTATTTTGTACTCTTGCAGATATTTATTTGCAAGGCAGTGAGAAGTTAATTTCCCCTGTGCAGATTCTCTGATTTAAAAGACAACAGAATTATCTTACATTCCTTTACAGGACATCTAAACAACACAAGAAACAAAATATGTTTCTGAACAGACAGCACAAAAGTAAGTATTTTTCCATAACTTACCTGTCTTTGATCCCAAAAAAGACATCAAAGCACCATAGGGATACTGAATAAACCTTCTAAATACTCCATACATATCAATACCACACTTAAACCTTTAGATTATACAGTTATGAAAAGAATTCTATTCCTTGAGATAAAATTAAATAAATTCAAAATGAAATCATACCATATGACAAAATTCTACAACCTCAACACTAATCCTCGAGTTTTAAATGGCATACTGAAGTAATCCATTAAAGCAAGTAAATAAACATGAAGTAAATACATGCTTTGAAGATATCTCAGCCGATCTCCCAACTACTTATTTCTTCAAAATATTTCTGGCTTTACAATTTAAGAATAGTGATCTCTTCTTTGCTCAAACTACCTATAAAGCAAATGGATAAAGCAGAGGAAGCTTCCAAACCTGAATGGATAACAAATGAAAGAACACAGGCCATATATGTGAAGTTCGGGGGGGGGGGGGGGGGGGGGGTTTTGGTTTTCTAAGTTGCGCTACACAGTTCTTCTTTATCTTTTACAGCAAACTAAGCAAAAAAGTCATTTGAAGGACACATTAGACTCTTCTACTTTGTAGACATCACCTTTCAGTCATCAGTATGAATCCAGTTGGAATCATGTTGCCTATTAGGTTAGTCCACAATGTAAATACAGGGAATTTTACACACTTCCACTGCAAACCTCAGTAGAAAGGCCAAGAACTAGAGGGACAGAACCTTAATGATCTTCACAGAGCCTCAGGAGGTAATCTTTACAGTACAGCCACATCTACTCACCAAGGAATGGTTAGGTTGCTTTTGCCTTCACAATATACATTTCACAGCCATACAGGAGCCATTCTGTCGGCTAATTATCTTAGATAGGAGCAAGCAATTTCATAAAACACATTTAACTTCCATTAATCAGTACAGCAAATGACTGGTAGACAGCATTCTTAGAGCTATTCCTACCAAATCTTACTCAAATACTTCCAAACTAAAGTGGAATGCAGACGTCATTTGGAACACTACTTAGCAATTATTACTTTGAAGACATTACACCAGACAGGAATTCAATAGGTATAAGTTGCTTTTGAAGACACAGCAGTTAAACATTCTAGAGACAAGGTATAATACAGAGAGCATGGTAGACTGGGCTGCTTTGCACTTGTCAAGTAATGAATATCATCAGTCAAAAGGGGCTATATCTTCCTCTAATCAGAGCAAGTACTGGAAGGTCAGATAGGAAGTGGAATGAGTTACAGGTGGAAGAAGGATCACAATATCAAACTGCCGAAAACTTCCATTTTTTGTTTTCTTTTCCACAAGATCTTAAGCCCCCACAACTAATAATGTAAAAGATCTGTTACCAGAGTTCACAGCAACTGCAACTGCGACTATGACATCGCTTTCATGACTTCCTTGATGTTTGATTACTTCCAAAGGAAACATTCAGGATGCACTTTTATCCTCCTGCCTTTGCCTCATTAGTTTGTTTAATGGTCCTCTTAGCAAAGCACATAAAAACATGCACGTCTGTGCACAATTCATATAACTGTTCCATTACTTAAGTCAAAAGGTAAAAATCTAAAACTAAGATTCCAGTCAAGTATTTAAACATGACTGTGACCTGAGTGTAAGTACAGACAATTCTTCAGGTAACAAGCAGAAGTGTAGATTGTGTACATCCTTCAAGAAAATTATAGTGTGGTTTTAATTCAGTTGTTACAGAACCCTGCAAATTATGAGGGCAGGCTAGAGAAGAAGTCAGGATGCTAATTGTACTATAAAGTCTTAGGGTTTTTTTCCCCTCTAAATTTATTTTGCTGACTTTGCAGTGGTAGTGTAGTCATTCTGCCTCCTTTATTTTGAGATGGACCAAGGTCTTACTCAGGTAGATTTTGCTAGACATCCAAAAGATGTGAACAATGAGAGCAGAGGTTCTGCTAAAATCCTGTTGACCTCCTACATAAACATGAACACAGAGTTAAAAATAGTAGTGTCCTTCCTTACATTTTTCTACTATCAAAGCTGACTGCATGCCTATATATTTTTTCTATTGCAAATACAAGCAACATCATAATTCACTTTTTTCTTTACATAACATGTGGAGATCTAATGGGACTCCAGTGAACATTACCAGTATAGAGAAAAGTGAAGGATGTTTGCCTTCACTATTCAGGGCAAATAACAATTTTTTCCCCCTGATTCTTTAGCCCTTCAAAGATCAAGAAAGCATTTAAGAGTATCTTTTGTATCTCACTTGGATTTTTTATTTTTATTTTTATTATCACTGCTTTACTCATGAAACATTACTTGAATACCAATTTGCTGCATTCTAGTTCTGGATGTAAGGTTATTTTCCTATGTACTTAGTTTTTTCATCATCAATTTTTAATGGTATTTCCTTTAAGAAAGAAAAGGCTGAACTCTGCAAAGAAAAGTTATTTTTGTCAGGTGTAGGTAAACTACTTTTTTCTCTTTCTAATCTTCTTCTTTATATTGATATTTTCAAGCAAAAATACACTCTAAATAAGAGCATGCTATAATTAAACATTCATACTCCAGAGACTGGATTCTCTAGTGAATTTCTATTTTACAGGTCTTATTACGCAGAACATACTAAATACTCGGATTTTTCATGGCTTGCAGAAATACGATAATCACAAAAATGACAGCAGTTGTCTATAACAAATATTCTAAATGCCATTAAAATACGTGGTAGGTAGCATGTTTGATGGCAAACTAGAACACAATCAACACTTTACAGGGCTACGGTCCCCTGTACATCCAATCTTACACATACTGCCTAGAACAGATACATGTTAAAAGAGCAAATTTAAGCAGTCAGGCAGAAATCATTCCAGAAATTCAAATAAATCTGTAATTAACTGACCCTTTTCAGAAACACAATTTTAGTTCTCATTTCCTTTTTTCTAAATACTTTGCTGGCTGTTATTTTGAGGCAGCTATTAACCGCTAGGTTATTTTTAATGTTCTGCATGTGACAGATGTCTCTGAAATAAAAGGCAGCTGAAGGACAACAAACTCATTCTCCAGGATTGTTTTTATGCCCAGTATTACTGTAAGGATCAACCCCAAACATCCTCTAATAAACTCAGAAATAACACTGACAATTTTCATGTAAATAAATAGCTGTTGAAGACAACTGCTCACTCACTTACTGGAAAAATTCTTGAATTTGAAGGAATCTTAGAGAAGGAAACACAGTTAATTGTGTTGGAAATGCAGACGAAGTGGGCTCTTAGTTGAAATTGCACCAGGGGACAAGGAAACAAATTAAAAGGACCCTTACAGAGATCTGTAATTGATTGTAGTGCTGGTGTTGTTAAAATGACAAGAGGGACCACCATACAGGATCGAGTCAGAAGTTCCTAAGAATACTGCCAAATACCAAGTAATTTCTATGGAAAAAGCGGGGGGCAAGGGAGGAAAAGAAGAGACAAAAGTCTGCATATCAGAAGATATTCCTCAAAGCAATAGTACATGAGTCAGCATTGTAGTTTGGGCCATTCTAAGAATTAAAAACTCTTCCAAAATATACCATCAAATTACACCTGTAAGATGTGCACATTTCTGAAATTACAAAGTAAACTGAGCACTGAAGTGATGTGGTCAGATAGTTATAACACTGCCCCTGCCTCTTTGATTCAGTGATAAGAAAAATACCATATCACTCAAGATGAAATAGTGCATTCTTTACTGAAATACCTAAAAGAGAAGTAATAACTGGTCTTGAGTGCTTGAAACAGAAGATTCTTTTCTGAGTCAACATCCGGGCCTGGTATAAACTGAAATTTGGAACCTTCCATTACATACCAAGGGGTGTGTTTGCATAGCAGCACACAAATCAGCCTTCTGGGACGAAAGCTATTCCCGGCACCAGTGCTATTACATTGGTACCAGTCTTAGTCACATTTGGGTTGCAATGAAAGGATGGCTAAGATGTGATGAAAAGCACAGTCAATCATTCCTTTTTTTTTCAAGTAGGTTACATCATCCCTTTCAGATGTTGCTGAGGCAGAACATATAACAACAGGTGCCAGAGAAATCCATCTGTACTCCTTGCAAGTGCCAAAACACATAACTGGAAAATGTTGCTGCAGACATTCTCAGGTCAAAAATGACCACAGAAGACAAAGTAAGCCACCAGCCAGGGACTCTAGTAATTTACGGCAGCAGTTCTGTTCTTATCTCAATTAGATATTAAAGGTAAGATTTCATAACATCATTACTTAGTTGCCCGCTACTCATTATTACATATTTACCATGCTAAAAAGATATGATGCAGACGTTATTACAGTTGTTTTGTCTGAGGATTCAGCACACTAAGCCACAGTAGAGAAGACATAAAGAAGACAGCCCAAAGTTCCAAATTTAACTTGGATCCAGATATATCAAAGAGCTCAGAGATTTACTATCAATATGAATGCGCACATCTTAACTTAGAAGCACTAAGCAAGCTATAATCGAGCGTGCTTCTTCTGATTCTGATCAGCCAAAGAAAACTAATTCAATACCAGTTTCCTGTGAATCACTGTCATTTACTCGACTGTGATGTAACACGAACTCCAGATCAGAGTATTTATATATCTGGAACTCAGAGGATCAGAAAACTTGCTGCTGCAAATACTGAGAAAAACGGAAGGAGGAGGGGAGCAGCTTACTAAGCCTTCAGTTAGAGCTGCTAAACAGACTAGTGATTATTGAAAATTTAAGCAATTTATTGACAGTTTGACTAATTGCACCATTCACTTAATGGCCCTGATTCTTATGGGCTTTGCACAGTAATCTTCCTTAATGAATTTTTGAAGCAGTCATCTTTGACTCACTGTCTTTAATTCATTCATAATAAAAATCCAAAACAGGGTTACTCAGCTGCAGCAAAACAGCTCACCTTACGCAAGGAACATAGCCGCTGTACTGTAGAATTCCCTTAGCTTCCAAATGACAGACAGATAGGAACTTCTTAACACAGAGGTGTGGCTAATACCACAGAATGACAGTGAGGAATTCCTGCTATTATTGAAGAAGAAAGTCACTTTTATTTACTGAAAGCGTTATAGCACTCAGCAAATACAGAACTGGAGCCACAAGTAATCTCAGCCAGAGATCAAGGACCTTCAGTTTCGCACTTGCAAACAGTATTCTATAAAAATACATTTGTCTGTATTAATATGAATTTTTTAATGTGGTAGCCTGTACATTTTTCGTCAATATACCACATACACAATCATACTTGAATCTTAAGACATAACAAAGCAGTTAGACCAAAGGCTGAGAAGTCTTGAATAGCATTTGGGACAAAATTAGAAATATATTTTTGCCTCAAACTGAGAGGCATACTTTTTCAGCGCTGAGATATTCCTATTATTTCTTCCTAACAATGATTAAATTATAAATTCTATGTGCAACTCACCTTAGTTTTGGAATCTCTAATTAAAATGTCAGCCACTGATGGAAGAACAAGATCTAAATCCCAGTGACTGTTCAGGTCAGTTTAGAGTTCGGTTAAGAACAAAAAAAAAAAAAAAAGAAAGCCCTTTTTACTTATTGAGAATAAAATATAAATATTGCCTCTCTACACCATTTTCTCATTTGAAATGGAAGGGAGAATGAACACGAAAGCACAAATCAAGAAATTCTGAATTCCACTCCAGTCTACCACAATGAACATTAGCAAGCTTCTGTATCTTAGCACTTAAGAAACTATTTGCTTACCTGGTAATTTTTATTTTTCTTTAAACAGATTGAACCAGTTGAATGGAGAAAGGATAACTTTTTTGTAAGCATAAATTCCATATTTACATGATGCTTTGAAGACAGCAATTGACAGGTAATGTGTCCTCACATGGAAGTATTAACGCATTCTTTGTAAGAATGTCCAGATGATCTAAAACCACTTTAAGAGTTATGATGCACAGTGACTTACATTCCACCCTCCTTATTTTCAAAGGACATCAAGGATATGGCAATAGAATTAAGCAGTTAGCTGTTTCTACTTTGCTCCCTCCTACACATACATACATATTCTTGCAACAGGAGAAAGAAAGAAAAGTTAATTACTGCCACAGGTTTGATCTAAAAGGATTTGTATATTTAGTTCAGCAGGACCTAAATATTATCCCCAGATCTTAGGAAGCTATAAATAGTTCTTGCTATTTCCTAACTGCCAATCAAAACTACTAGCACAGGGGGCTCTCAAGCAAGTACAAAACACTTTTGTAATGTACATACTTGTTGATTTCCTTTACATTACTACCACTACAATAATAGTTGTTTTTTTCTTGTTGTTTTTTGTTTGTTTTATAACAACTTTCTACAAGAGAAAGCTGCATTAAGATGCTTTAAGCTTTTTCTTAAAATCAGTTAAATAAAGCACTTATTTTCTAATATAAGCGGCCTTATTTTTACAGGAGATCTAAAGTTGTCAGTAAAATACAGACCAATTAAATGCAATATCAAGGTGCAAATTCTTGAGAGAAAGAATAGGCCACAAAAATAAAATAGAATAAAAAGTTTTCTCTTATTATTACTATCCATTAACATGCATCCTTGTTTTTCCCCTCCAAACTGTGCACTTGGTTTTGGGGTCAGAGGGTGTTTTATTTTATGGAGCAAGGGAAGTAAGAGAAATGTAAAATTATCTAAGGCGTTAACGCAGCAAAAGCAGCTTAAAAGCATAATGCCATAAGCTGCTCTTAATGCCTTCGATCTGTTTAAAGGAGGAGTGGAGAGGGAAATAAAAAAAAAAAGCACAAGAAAGAAACAGCATGAAAGAAAACAGGAAGTCTTGCTGATATACTGAACCAGGAGACATTTGTTTTTGTAATTTTTAGAGGTGGATATTTGTAACATTTCAAACAAAGATAAGAAAACTTAAGATTAGCTTTCAGGAAGATATGTGCACTGGTGATCTGGAGGTGGCAAAGTAATCAAATGCATAATTTACTCTTGATAATGGATGGTTACAGCCCTGCATTGACTTTGGATGATTACTTCTAGTATCATAGCTGAAAAGGTGGAAATGGAGGGACCGTAGATTAGGCAACTAAATACAGCAAGAAAATACATTCAAGCACAAGATGTATAACAAAGCACCCCAAGGCATAAATACGAAAATCAAGCTGGATCATGGACTTCCAATGTAAGACCCTTTCTATCATGACATAAATTGATCTTTTACCATACGCTTTTACCATACTGAGCTTTCAAATTCCATATTAACCACAGACAGAGATGCAGTAGAAGGAACGTAACCCACCTCTGGAAAGGTTCTGCCTGAATTATCACATTATATGTTAACCTGTCTTCACTAACCTTCTCATCCATGCTAATCCGGTTATTATTCTCCCAGATAGATAACATATCTAGTTAATATTGACAATACCAAACAATATTACTGCCCGTAGGAGGAAATTTACAATTAAGAAATAATGCATCTTTTAGTTATCATATTCTAAGCATTAACAGAGACTCCAGCTTCAGGAACAAACCAGGGAGGAGCTAGTATTTCTCACACTTGAATAAAATAACACCACTGCATTGATAGATTCAATGTTTACCTTTCCAGAGAAATACAGATTAAAACACTGGACAAATATGATTAGCATTTGCAAAAAATGTTTCTCTTTCTTTAGTCTTTTTTGAAGAAAATTGACTTGTTTAAGCTGTTTTTAATTATGGTTATTTCACAAGAATATTCTTTTAGTATCCTTGAAGAGATTTTCATTACTACACAAGAATGCTACCTGATCCAGTCTAACACTGACATTCCATACGAGCAATCATCCAAATCTACTTCATGCACCAAGAAGAACACTAGGAATTGTCCTCTAGGGATCTAGACAGAAAGGCCCTTCACAGCTTTGAAGCTGGGCCTTTAACTGCTCTTAAGTTGTTGCTACTCATCACTTATGCAGCATGATCAGTAAGATTCTGGAGCCTAAGCATCCCATTCCTCTGTACTACCTAGAGATTTATCAGATAATCTATTTCACTTCTCATGGAAGGTGAAGCAACCCATATCCTCTGGTGCCTGTAAAAGAATAAAAGAACTGATAGACATGAATTGTTATAGACACTTATGAACACAAATTACCTAGGCCAGGGGGAAAAAAAAAATGAAAGCTTAAGATACCAGGGCATCCAATATAATTGTTTAGAATATTTACGCCCTTAAAGGCTTGAAATTAATACTAAACCAGAACCACAGCAGAAATTTTGAAGAATATTGAGATTAGAAACATGCAGTATGCAGTATGACTACCTGCAGTAGATGAGACTCCCTCTCAGTGCACTATTATCTTATAACCACTTGAACATCGTGGTTATTTGCAGAAAATAGTAGGACTGAAATCCACATTTCCCCCATTCTAACTCTGCTCAAGAGGACTTGTGTACTTATTGTTAAATGCCTATGTAAAAGCCAAATGACTTATACCAGCCTAGAAATAGAAAAACAAACAGTACATTGTCCAACAAAGCTCATCCGCAGAATACAGCCTTCTGTCAGAATAAAACTGATGCTTAAGTCTCAACAAGTTTGATGGAGGAAAAAAAAAACTATAAATGTTTTTTCTGTATCACTGTTACAGTTAGACTAAACACAGTCAAAATGTTACTGGAAAATTCCCATCAGGAATCAGTATGAGAGATGCAAGACTGATGGGTCTACTGTCTATTCAGCAACAAAAATCTATTCTACTCAGAATAGAGAACAGAATTTCACAAGAAAATAAGACAATTTCATTAAATTTCTTCAGAATTTTAGCACAATTAAACTAGAAAAGGCTAGTTTATATACTTGGGTTTTAATACACTGCCTAGCTTTTAAGAAATGCTGGAATGTTTTCCTAGCTGAGTAAATCATCATTTTTTCCATGTCACTTCTCCAATTATTGCTTATTGAATAGCTACTCAGTGACCCCTTTTACTTCGAGCTATAGACTAAGGCACATTTCCAGAGTCAAAGTATTTAAGGATTATCTCAAAGTCAAACCAGTGAAACGTAAAGTTATTTTTATGCCTGTATTAAATTGTTCATTACCTTTGTGATATTATAAGAATAATTAAGGACACACAGTCAAGGTAATATATCCTAATTAGAACAATATCTGTACAGTTTGTGATGAGTTCTTACAAACTTGAAACTGAAAACCGCTTCTTCAATCAAAAAGTATTTTCTCTATCTGAAACCAACAGACAAAATACAGTACCTTGTTACACTGCTGGAATTGAAAGCAATTATATTAGAAATGCTTTCATGTTGCTTTTACCAAGTGAAAAAAATAAAAAGAGAAGTTAAAAGATATTTTGATGATGTAGAGAAAAAAGTCATAGAAATAAAAAGATAGGCATAAATTAGCAAGGGTAGCTTCGGGAGATCCTCTTTTTAATTCTCTGCACACAAAATTTACTTTCTTAAGCAATCAGAAGTGAAATGACTATTTATTATAACAACACCTTCTTCTATGAAAAATTATCCATGAGAAAATTTTCAGGAAGGGTAGTTCCAATTCAAATAAACCATTTCAACTCCTTTTTGAATTGGGGAATGTGGAAAAATGATATGAATTCCTAGGGATGCAAAAATTGCTGTTGAAATTCAAGTCAGCAGCATGATGTTCAATGTGTTATGTCTAAAGTTGAAAAAGTTAATGAATCTCACTCCGTTAGAATACTATCATGGCTTTGCATTTTTTTTAGGTGAAAAGTATGAAAAGCAGGAAACCACCATCTTATTTATCCACTTCCCATCTCCATCACTTTTAAAGTATCACCACTTTCTAAGCTGTATTGTTATTTTCCCATAATTTGCTTTTCCTGGTTAGGTACTACTATTATCCAATGGTACTCACTGACAAGAAGACTAATAATGTGGAAATCAATAGTTAAAGCTCACTGAAATAGTGGGGGTTAGATGAACTTTAGAATTGCTAATATTTTGTTGAAGGTAGGCCAAGTCATACCACTCCCCAGACATTGAACAGAAACATTTTTGAGAGGCGTTGTGGTTTTTTTGATAGGCTTAGATTTGTATATGCCTTTGGTTAGAAACAGAAGAGGTGGTGCTAAAATATCAAGAGGGTTATTATGGATGTTCTACAGAAGACTGTAGAAATTCCAACAGATAACACCTGGTTGCAGCAATTAGTTTCCTCAGATTAGCGGGTCTGCAGAGCTTCAATTATTGAAAGACACATCCAGTTGTTGAATGAAACTATTTAACAATTTCTATCAAAATACTTGGCTGTTAACCATTCTTGGTATTATATCTATTGTGATGGCCCAATTCACACCAGACCTGAAGGCTCACAATGCCAGGCATTTTGGATGCCATCTTCTCATGATTTCTGCTCTGCTTGCTCTCAACCTCACTCATTGTTTGGAAAGCTCTGCTTCAGAAGACCAAAGAAATATTTGAGCAAACAGCTGCCATCATAACATAAATTTATAAAATCCAATTAAAAAAAATTCCAGAGCTTCTAGCTTCATGTTTTTTCCCCCATTCTGTACTGTTCAATCATTAGCATATTCATATTTTCTGGATCGTGCTATCAAAATCTGCATAACAGAGATGAACTCCCTCACACAGCAAATACGTGTGAACATCTCTTAGCAACAACCGGTCATGAGCCAGCAAGGAAACTTAACACCGATCCCACTTAAAACATCCCACTTATGCATACCAAATTATAATGCCATCAGTAAAAATCCAAACTGCTCACTAAAGCTGCATGCTCTTGAATGCTTGAAATTAAATCTTCCCCACAGAAGCCAGACACCAGAAGGAACTGTGCTTTGTCCTTGACAGCTTTTCCAAGAACACTTGCAAGGAACAGTAACATGTATTCCTGTCCCCAACTGTTTCAATCCCCAAAATCTTTCAAACGCAGGCACATCTTAAAATTCACATAATGTGCCTACGTTAACACAGACATAAAGAAAGACGGAAACCGTAAGTAGCCTTCTGTGTTAATCAAACACATGTAAAGTAATTTTGCCAGACTTTAATATAGGCACTGATCACTACAGCATTAAGTCAAATTTCCCAGCTTGCCTTTGCAAAGATGCCTGAAAAATAAGAAAGAGCATGATAACAATGGTTTACTAACGGTATATATAATAGCAAGGGTATCTATCACAAAGATACTGGTTCTGATTTTTCAAGTTAGGCCAACTTCATTTTCTCCTCCAACACAAAAGAGAATGCTAGGGAAAAAAGATCTTAATCTCCCAATAAGCAAGGCCCTCTCCCTTTCTTTTCTTGCCCTTTTCTGCTAAATAGTCAGGCCTTTAAGGATAATCAAAGAAATACTAACTCTTCTCCTTTGTCATCATGGAGAGTTCATCAGTATGACAGACACTTGTGCTTCACAGAAGGTGATCCTCTCAAAAGTTAGGTCCCATTTATATGCCTAGAGATGTATTTGATTATCTATTTTATGCACACACTTTGTTTACCGGTATTTATCTTGGCCAGAAGGTTTGGCTGCACGTCATGTTCTTTCACTTACTAGAGTTGCACTAATTTTTAACTTTTTTTTAAATCCAAAACCTTTTTCATTTTATCATAGGCTCTACAATATTTGGCTTTATGTAGCATGCTTTTCAGAGAGCTACTATATATTGGAATCATAGAATGATTTGGGTTGGAATGGACCTTAAAGATCATCTAGTCCCATCCCCTTACACCATACCAGGTTGCCCAAAGCCCCATGGAACCTCGCCTTGAACTCTTCCAGGAATCAGGCATCCACAACTTCTCTGGGCAACCCGTTCCCCTGCCACATCACCGTTGTAAGTAAATAATTTTTTCCTAGTATCTAATCTAAATTTACCCTCTTTTACTTTAAAGCCATTAGTTCTTGTCCCATCGTTATATTATCTGACAAAAAGTTTCTCTCTAGCTTTTTTGTGGGTCCCCTTTAGTACAGGAAGGCTGCTATAAGGTCTCCACAGAGCCTTCTTTCTTCAGCCTAAACAACTTCAGCCTGCCTTTAGAAGTGCTGCAACCCTCTGGTCATCCTCATGACCCTCTCCTGCACTCACTCCAACAGGTCCATGCCCTTCTTATGTTGGGGGCCCTGGAGCTGAACACAGTGCTCTAGATGGGATCTCATGAGAGTGAAGTAGAGGGGGTAAGTCAAACGCAATTAGGAATTCAAAACCTACTTGGGGCAGGTGCTAAGAGAACACTGCTGTTTAAAGAATAAATCAAGAAGAGATGAGTGAACTAGTTCAGAAAGCTGAATAAAAATAAAACCTGACTTTTTGCATAATGTGCAGGCCACACAAAAGAAGGGCAAGAATTAACTTTACAGGAGGAAATTTTCCCCAAATGAGATAATAGATAAAATAAATGCTAACGACGCTATGCTGAGGAAGGGAGAGGTGCAAACGTAATATGAAAGGTAACAAAAAGACAAGAAATGTTTTCATTAAATTCAATCTAATTTCTTGAAATAAATCTTTAATTCAGGCAGCAAGTTTCAATTGACTGGGATGTATGAAAGAAGTAAATGCTTGTCAGCAAAATAGAAGCAAAAAGAAAGATACTGGAAAACATTTTTAAAATACTTTTTGAGTAAAACTTTCATCTCAAGGAAATACAACTCAGGAATTCTCAGGAAAAAAATGTGTATCAAAATCATGTGTAATAAATTTTAGGGAAATGCATTACATTCTTTAACAGCAGTTAGTGCTCACAATAAGTAAAAACTAAACCTATCTCAACTCATTACATTTTCAGTAACTCTAACATTTGCTGAAGTACTCCTCTCTCCTCATGCTTTTGTGATCTTTTATTCAACCTTGTGTCAAAAACAGACATGTATTTTCATCTTTTTTTTTTCAGTACACATGGACTTGTTTGAATTACAGTCACTTCACTGAAAATTACACTGCCATTCAACTAGCTGTGACAGAAATAACTCTCTGAATTACTATCTAGGGTAAGCATCCCCCCACTTAAGACCACTATCACTGCTAGATATTTTATTCAAAATCACCCAGCTCAGATGTGGGTTGTTCAGCTTCATGGCTTTTTCATCACTTTTTTGTACTAATGTATCTCAGAGTAAAAAGCAAATTATTCTTAAACATTCAGCACAAAATGATCCATATGTTCAGCAGCTTATCAGTTCAATCCTTTCATGCTCATTTTAAACATATACCATATTTTTATGATCTCTAAAATTGTAAACATTTGTTCTAAAACAACTTGGTAGGTTGTATTACCAGGCACTGAACTACTCCTAATTTTAAACCATTCTCCTTCCTGTAACCGGAAGACCACCTGTACATTACTCATACTCTGAAGTCCTTAGCTGATTTCTCATCGACCGTTTCATCAACCACCTTAACCATCTTTAATAACTAGTTTTTAAAGAAAAATGAATTACTATGTTTTTCTTTTGTTATCTGATTTTAAGACTTATTTGTCAGAAGCAGCATTTTGCTGTCAGGTTGTTCTCACAGTTTCCAAGAATCCTAACAATTACAAAAATAATCTGAGATACACCGTAGCATGACAGTGCAGTTTATACTGCAATCCCAATTTCAGTTTCATACACCTCATACAAAGCTTTGCAAAATAATCTTTTGCTTCAGTTTTAACTTTTAAGCATGTCTGAGATTGAACTGGGTGAAGAAAGTATACAAAGCTCATTACCAGTTCTTCCCAGCAAAAACAAAACCAGGTGAAGTACGGTGTTGAGCAATCCCTTGTAGCTCCAACTACCAAAAATGAGGTCTGAGGAATTTAGGCACCATGCGAGTAACCTTTATGTCTCCTGTCTAGCTGCAGAGTGAGCAAGAGTTTTGATGTCACTCAGTGTTGGCTTCTGGGATTAGAGCGCCCCTGGCAAGGACTCAGTGGAGCAGAGTTGCTAGTTCCAAGCATCTCCCAGGTCATTCCACAGTCTGACTGAGACATTTTTGCAAGAGAAATTAGCACTGAATAAACAAGGGGAAGGAGTGTCCCTCAAAATAAACAAATATGCTTATTTATTCATGTCATGTTACATGAAATGCAGAACATAAGCTTATTCTCAATTATGATGGCCCATTTTACTGACAAAGAGCTACAGCATTAACAGCCCTATGAAGAGAGAAATTTGCATGTAAAGTTGAGAGAGGAGTTGCCAACAACATTCCACCTAACTATGGATCAGGTATCTTGGGGACCACTGGACACTGAAGATGGTAAATGACACCACAGACTCGGCACAGCCACCACCAGTACAGCCTTCTACAAGGCTTAAAAAAACTTCTCATCTAAAGTCTCTCATAATGCCTAAAGCACTATAGGTTGACACATTCAAAGTATAACTCGACAGAAGGAAACTAGGTTAAACCCAAAGGGATAGTTCAGAGAAAAATGCTTTACCAATTTTCTAAATCGTTAAAATTTGTAATTAATTTATTTAGTTCTAGACAATTAAAAATGTTCAAGATGCATAATGTAATAAAACAGAGAATAAGGCAGAAACCACCCTCTTCTGATACAACTAGTAATTATGGATGCCATTTGTTGTCATGCAGCTGAACTGACTCAACATTCTACATTAGCCCTCATACTGCAGCCCCTTTTACATACAAAATTGCCAGCTTGAGTATACTCCCACATTAAAACAAGCATGCCATGGAATAGCTGTGAGTCACAGATGGAGCCAGCAGAGTTCTCCCCATTCTCACCTTTAGTCATTCTGCAGGCAGAAAGTGGACCAGCTCCAGAGCACCCAACTCCAAGAGCCCCAGCAGCAATACAACGGTTTGCCACAGACATTCATATTACCTGCTCCTGCCTGCCTCTTCGGTCTGAAGATGTATTCTGCATTCACTGCACACAAAATCCCTAGTGAATTGCTGACACTGAAGCGTGTATTTTAAAACCCACATATTAAGGCACTTACCTCCTGCCTTAGTCTGCAGGACAGCTCCTACTCATAGGTGAGCTCTGTGCAGATATGAAGGGCACAGGATAGAACTCATGTTGCTCCAAACCTGGTAAGATTCCAGATTTTCTACCATATAGATAGCTATTTCTGTAGGTGGTATCTTTGCAGAATATAGAAATCGCTAAGAAAAACAGAGTTAGACTTTCTGTTATTTTTTTTTTTTTACGTCGCAGTAGGAAGTATTTCAGCATATCTAACATTCAACATTTTCAAAGTCCATCTGACTTTACAGAAGCAGAAACTACTAATTTGATGTCATCAGAATATGTTCCATCTCTATTTAAAAACATTACTATCTACAAAAAGTTTAAAAAGAATTCTGCATTATGCTAGAGAATCAAAATATCTCAGTCTCTTGGCCGACACCATTCTGGTAAGTATCCTGCCCTCCCTACTTTTTCATTATTTACTCTCTACATTTCCAAATTCACAATTCTTTCCTTTCTCAGAAACACCTAAACATAACTCTTCCTACCCAGTTTAAGTGAGAAGCATTAGTTTAGCCAACTAGAAATATCAAGTATCTTTAACAGAAAACAGGACAATGGCACATGGCACCGAGTAGTGGAAAGCACTAGTTCACAATGTGAAAAAAAGCAGAGTCCCAGCACAGCGTGGCAGCACAACTTGTGGGCAACAAAGGACATGGCTGTGCAGTGCAGCAGCAGCAGCAGCCTTGCTATCATCCTGTCAGTAACGTGTACACAATATCCTAGAAGCCTAAAGCATTTCTGCTGCTGGCGTGACGTAACAGACAGAAATCTTTTCATGCGGACATTGTCAGTATAACAAAATACATTCATAGGACTGCTGCCAGGTTCTCTACAGCTCTCACAAACTTTGGGATAAACTAAGTTATGGTTAGATGCCTGCCTTCGTTTGTGCAAAATAGCTGTTCCCCCATAATAAAAGCTATCAAGAGGCTGGTACATACATCTATAAAGGTGATTATTTAGATAATTAAATTTCGTACAAATGTAAAGCCAGTTCAGCTACATTTATCCTTCAACAACAGAGAATATCTGTTTCCTTAAGGAAAAAACATGCTTTCTGATGAATTCTTGCCTTCCATCATTACCTGCTTCCATCCACTACCTGCTAATGCTGCCATGTGGTAGTGATAACAATGGCTTGTTGAATTGTATGCTTGACATCACTCTATCTTTTCTCTTAACCAAGATTCTCAATTTTGAATTTCATTTCATATACAGAGGTAAAACTACACATGCGTACTCTACGGTGCATTTAAAACCAAGCTAAAAATGACCTCTTTTTTCTCTTTAAAGTCTATTTAACTACAACGTACACTGAAAAAATCATCAGTGTGCAGTATCTCACTACCTGTATCCCTGACAGTTTGCTCTGCCTTACAGGAACAAGTACAGAGGGAAGGGAGGGGGGGAAAAAAAAAGGGAGGAGAGAGGGGGAGAGGGGGAGAGGGGGAGAGGGGGAGAGGGGGAGAGGGGGAGAGGGGGAGAGGAGCTAGTTGACCTCAAGAGCTGTATCACAGTGCCATAAAAACAAGATGATATTTCCTGCTGGGACAGGCTCATGACACAGTCTGCTGCCCATGACCACTAACTGCAGAGCCCACAGACATCTGTAATTGCATTCTATTCTCAGTCACAGAGCAGATACAAAGTTATTTTGAGATAGTTAAAACAAGTCAGCAACTAAAAAACTTTAATCATTCAACATTTTCCTAGCTAACTTGAGATAGCAAAGCTGCCTATAACTTTTCTCTACCCATTTATTTCTCTACCTTTACTTAATATCTAATACACTTTCAGACGATGTCTGTGCCTTGCATAATACCAGACAAAGGTGTTACTCCCTGCACTGCTTCCTGCTGTAGAGTCCAGAGTGAGAAATTTT
Source organism: Numida meleagris (assembly GCF_002078875.1). Lineage (NCBI taxonomy): Eukaryota > Metazoa > Chordata > Aves > Galliformes > Numididae > Numida > Numida meleagris. Next base: position 22,449,006 of record NC_034413.1, read on the forward strand.
TTTGCACTCTCTCCCCATAGCCAGCACAAGGGGGTAAACCGCAGACAGCTGTGCTGGTGCACCAGGTGTAGGCATGACCTTCCCTGAGTAACCAGAATGCCACTATCATGTGATATGGGGGGGAAGCCCGATACTTACTAGTGACCTAACAATTCTATTATTTTTTCAGTTCTGATTTTTTTTTTTTTTAAGTATAAGAGAAGGAATGAAAAGGGGAAGAGCATCTTACCACTGTCTGACTGAAAGGGCAAGCCAGGGCAAAATCTCTTCTTCAACAAAACAGAAAATTTTACCCTCCTTAAATCAAAATTGGGCCTTTTATCCAAGCTCTTTCACGTTTTGTCTTCAAGCTAGCAGTGAAAAATAACTAAGATCTGACGAAGAAGGAAATGTAAGAGTAGAATTCACATCTCCCAGCCACATTAAGTTAAGCAGACCAACAGTCCATACAATTCATCTGGATGCGTGAAATACCCCGTGGAGAGGTCCAAGTCTTAAAATAGTTCTCACAAAGTAAAGGAGGAAACAGTGCATGATAAACCAACTTGTCAGTATTTCTTCAACTGTTGTTCCAATATTTCAATAAGCTGCATTCGCAAGGAACAGTAAAAGAAAGATAGGTGCATCTGATACGCTTCATCTCTAAGCACTAAGTGAGTAGTCTGAAAAGCCTGTTTACAATGCTTAAAAGATGTATTAATACCAGGAAACATGACAAGACTCTTTATAACTACTGGGAACTAACTACACTGGAGAGAAAAATAGATTCAAAGGAGAAAAAAAGCCAGCAGTAATAGCTGTAATAACTGACAATTTACATTTTTAATTGCAAGGCAAATTTGCCCAAAAGGGTAAGAGATTATACCTTTTCTCTGCGAGGGTTTTGTTACTGTACAACAAAGACAAAACAAAACAGAAAATTTCTGACACCTACACTTAATGAAACAAAATTATTCTAAATTTAGTGTGAACCTGAAAAAGATTTTTGTATAAGCCACACCTTAGTTTTTGAGATACGTTAATAATCTATTGTTCAGCATAATTAGCCTGTTATAAGATCTAACATTTTAGTATGAAGTTTCCTGTTCCAATTGAATTCAGTGGAATTACCCAGGTGAGGAATGACAGCTTAGTCAATAACTAACTTTTTGGCAAATAATTTTTCAATAATGATAACAAAAGAATAAGCACTAATACGTAACTGAACATTTCAGAGTGTCACCATAGATGCTAAACCCAAAGGCAGGCAAAAAGCCAGCTTCTGTCCTTGGGTATGTACAGATCTCCCTTAGAAATAAGTATCAGCTACTTATATCAATTTGGGGTAAGATTTGGTCTTGGCAAAGAACCACCCTTTAAGCTATCATTTGTTCTTGTGAAACCTGTGCCTAGAAAAGTGATAGAGCAGTTTAGTAATCAGGAATATAGCTCTCAGCAGACAGCAGAGACTCTTCCCCTTTCCTTGAGGATTAGGTGAAGCCTACTCTGCTCTCCCAAAGCACAGTTAATTGGAGGAGCGAGGAGAGAAACAAAAGTAGAACCAAGTGCAGAGCTGTTGTTTTGCCGGTTCCCCAGAGCTGTGAGCCTCTCATTCAGGCCAGGCCAGAGCCCAAAGCCCTGCGGCCTCTCTGCCACTGCAGGCAGGAGCCAGTCTGTTAACCCTGATGCTTTTCCTCTCACCTCTAAAAATCTATCTGTCCTTTCTCCATCCTTCTTTCAGCAGAGGTTTTAAGTTAGAAAGGAAGAATCATGGCATTTTTGCTTTTTTATTTTGAGCTAATCTCTGTCTGACTGGTTACAAGATGACTGGTTACACTAAATCACACTTGATTTCCAACTACTAACACATCCTTTAGTTTTGCAGTGTACTTCTGTTACACATTAAACATGCATCACATCAGTGGTATCTTCCGTAGCCATCTCTTGTTTCATGAAGAAAAGAGGAAGAAAAATATCAAACACCTGCTAAAGCTGTGCAGACAGTACCAATCCAAGTTAGATTTTTTCTTAGCAAGTAAAAATCATTAATGAGAAGCTTACTGCATTTAGAAACCCTGTCGTTCCTTCCAGGCACTGACAAGTGAGGCACCTAATTCTTGTAAATGCTAAGCAAAAGGCTTCTTCAGAAAAAGCAGCAGTTAATGAATAGTTGATGGAGTTGTTGTCTATAGCCAGACAGTGTGCAGGAAACTCCATATGATATGCTAACTATACATACTAAAAACTTTCCTCACGGTTAAAAGCTAAGAAACAAATAAAAAGGACAATTATTATTTAAATATCAAAGCCGAGGAGGATTTCATCCTCACTGCTAAAAAATTTTCACTATTCAATTTTCACTTTTCACTATCTCAATAAAGAGCTGGAAATCCTAACTGCTGGGAGTTAAAGTCTGAGTTTATATATGTATTTACATATATATACACATCCAAGATAAAGGAAGAAGTCTTGCAGTGTTACTGCAGAATACCAAGCAGAAAGGCAATTTATGAGGTATTTTTAAGAATCTTTAAGCCTTAATATTCAAACTCCAAAGAGCAGCAAATTCTCCATACAGCACAGGGCAAAATACATTCAAAGTAACCAGGGCTCAGGTTATTATACTCCACTGGAACACTCCTCCCGAGTTTTTATCCTGCCTTTTATATATGCATGTGTAGGAAGCCAAACGAGACATCCAGATTTGCTGTTCTTTCAGTGAATTTCAAAAGGAACCTTTCTGTACAACTCCCCATACTTCATCCTATTCTAGCCTACCTGGAATTTTCTTCTATCCCACGTGGTACCATATACTCTTTCTTCCATTTTCAGCATCAGCCCCTTCCTCTCCCACTAATTTACCTTGCAGTAGGCCACTGCAGCAGCCGTGTTTTTGTCTATTCCCTTCTTCCCTCTCATCTTCCTGACAGCAAAACTACATTTTACTGTTACAATTTAATGTCCGGACTGCTGTGGTATAATTTATTGCAACAGAAGTATAATTGTACTGCAATTTGGGGCTAAAGCGTACTGAAACCTCTAACTTAAAGCCAAGTACCTCTACAGCTATATAGCTTGCCAATCAAACCTTACCTATAAGCAAGGTAAAGAGAGAAAAAGACAGAAAAAAAAGCATATAATAATATTTGCACAATGCCTTAAATAAAACCTATAGAAACCAAAATGATCCTGCAAGAATTGCTCTAGAAACCCAAGCACCCAAAAATAAATTACATGTTGTATTTAAAAGAATTCAAAATCAGGTAGGTTGTGACTGTAGATGTCAAAATTTCATATTCACACAGATGAGCTAGAACGGCCTACAATGAGAAAAAAATATATTGTTTCTGTTTGATTATTATGTTCATCCATCATACAAAAATAGGTCAGTCTCTAACACCTGGGTATGTCAACCAAGAAGCCAGAAAAAACTATTGTTTTTGGAGTTGCTTTTTGGGTTCTTCTTAGATAAACTAGCTCTAGCAGGAGCTAAATTCAGAATTGTTTGTGACACCTACACTGCTGGGCACTAAGTGCAGTTACTGAGAATTCCAACAACTATTTTTTTTCTTCATTTTTAAAAATCTCATCTTTTATTGTTCAACACTTATTCTAATGTAGTCCATTACCATACAAAGACTTCTGGCAGTGGTGCAAAATTGGCAAAAGTTTATTCTCTGTGCCAGACCTGCAATTTACTGAAGTGGCATGTTAAGTCTCCAGGACATTTAAAAGGACTAAATCTTTTTATTACCCACTTTTTTATTCCCCAGATGGCATTACTAGACAGCTGTGTTCTATTTGCCTCAGATACCTCATACAGCAAAGCCTATAAAAGCTTTCTTAGTAGTTTTCTAGTTAGCTAGGAATATGTAGTAAGTTTAAGCAAAGGGTGAAATAATGATGAAAACTACATCAAGGATGAAAATTGATGTCCCAAACCATAGCAACTAATACACAGAAAACAAAACATAAAACAAAAATAACTGGTATGCTGACTATTAAGGAGCAAAGCCATCTCATGGATTTAGAAATGATTCAAAGTCTGCCCCCTGAAAGCAGTTAGTACAAATCCACACCGGGTCATGAGACCAGTTCAAAATTAGCTTTATTCTGAATAGATAAATAAAATAGTGCTGAAACTGCAATCACAGCTGGAAGCTGAAAGCTTTTATTAACACCATCCGCAGAGAAACTCAGGTCTGAATGACCGTGGAATTTGTTCAGAAACTTAAAATATGCACTTTGAAGAGCATAAATATATAAATGGGTGCAAGAAGATTACTACTGGATAAACCCGGAGAGTCAGCTCTCCCAAGATTGCCAGAACTGGTCCAGTGCCAAAGTAATAAATTAAGTTTGAAAGGAATAAAGTAAAACCAATCTATCAGCATTTAATGTAACTTACAGAACCAAAACTGTATACGACAAGGACGAAATAGGTCATATAAGCCTGTGTAGAAGCATCAGTTTCAAAGTAATGGTGGATGGGGCTACTACCCTTTACGAGGAAAAAGGCATTTAAAGAGATGCATTCAAACATTTTCCTGTAAGAATCATAACAGAGATTTTCAGAATAATTGCTTACTAACTTCAGAATAATTCAGAATATTTAGAAGCTCACTGAGGATACACACTTCAAGACAACGTATACTCAGTAAGTAATCGGAGACAGAAAGGACAGAAGCAAAATAACACACTCATGAGTTTCCATACACATATCAGTACATTGGCATTTATGACTTGACTTTTGTCCTCAGGCAGCAATAAAAATGCAAGTGAAAGAGGTTTCTCAGAAAGGTTCTCAATAGTAGCAGATGAAGGGAAAGTACATTACTGAGTGTAAAAATAAACATACCAACAGCTTTTCCTTTCATTCTCATGCAGAAAACAAAGTTTTCTGAAAGGTTTTTTTTCCCATTTTAAATAAAATTAATGTTTTTTAAAGACTTTTAAATATTTTGCTAAAAAAAAGTATTTGGGTAGTAAACAGATATTAATACACTTGAAATGAAAATCTAAGTAGATTTCTTAACTTGTAAGTTTTGAAAGTTTTCTCTAGAGAAAACTCATATGTTTGGACCGAATACCAGCAATACACAATTCATATTTTGTGTCTGCTAAATAACACATTATTTGTGTGTCTGTCATTGGTTAACAGTACAGTTCTTGATGCAATCACAACATTTCATCGCAACTCTTACTTCATTTTAATTTGATCTGATGACCAATCCTCTCTGCTTTTCAACTGGGGCTTTGAAGTCATATCAACCTTTACTGAATAAGGTCTTAATTTTCAGTGTGCCTTTGACATTACTCATGAAAATTGCTTTTTAACTATTCCAGGATTACATTATATTTATTTTAAACAAAAGCTACTTTGTAGTTTTTCTTATATTGTTTATGCATAACACCAGTAACAGAAAGTTTTATAATGTCTGTTAAGGCCTTGAAAATATTTAACTATTAGAAAAGAATTCTGAGTAACTGATGTTTTATCTGTAAATGCAATAATATATAAATGCAATAAATGGTTATTCCACTAGGTTATTTTGGTGATATTTTTTCATCTTTCCTTTTTTTGAAACTCTTCCACTCCTAACTTAGGCTTCAGTAGACATTGGCAAGTTTCACACCTTTCTGCATCTGATGATTATTTGTGAAATAGTTCAGCCTTATCTTTATTTTGCAAATAGACACAATGTAACACAGAAGAGATCAAAGTGGTTCTCAAATAAATACTCATAAATATATTAGAAAATGAAATAAGGAAGCATGTTGCCTTAAATTAATTCTAACAGTTTTCCCAGAATCTGCTTCCAACCTTTGTACTAAAAGTTGCTTATTAATATCTTCCCATGAAAAATACTGTTGCTTCCTGGGATTCTTAAGATGTGTTGTTCAAATAGAGAAACCTAGAGAAGGATTTTAACTCTTTAAGATCCCCTTTTTCATATAAACCCATTCAAACAATCAGAAAATAACTACTTTGTCCTCGGGCAAAAGTTCAATATACTGTAACAACCAAATCCAATCAATCACTATTCTATTTTACACTCCACTTTCTGTATAACAAACTAGTATCTTATTCATTCTAGTAAAACACCTTTGTACAACAAATGCTTTTTTCACAAGTTTCTAACATTAATCAGAAGATGCAGAACATTTGTTTTCAGAATTAAACTCGTGCATTTTCAAAAAGCTTTTCTAGAATAAAGTCTTGCTTTAAAAAAAAGTTTGGTTTTTTTTTAATTCAATTGCACTTTCTAATGAAATAACAGTATAAAGAATGAAGGGTCACGCTTGGAAGTGTACTATTTAAATATGCAAGCCTCAAGGTCAGTCTTCTTTTAGCCAGGCAAGAATGTTTTTTGCTTGCATATGTACATGCATAGGAAAAGATAAATAATATGCTCAAATGCGCACCAGACATAATTCAAATTTCCCTATCTACCAGGTCTGAATAACAGCTGTTTACACTACAAACTTCAGACCCTTCTCTCTTTTCTTCTCTATTTTCTTTAATGAATATTAGAAAAATATCAGAATTGTTCTTTAAGATTACAGCTATAAAGAGATGTAGTACCTCCTCCAATTCACACTAATGTCTGTTAAAAATATACAGCAAAAATCTAATAAGTTAAAAAGAAGACGAACACCATGCAAAAAATGCATCTATGCCCACTGTTTTGTCACTGAATTAGTCACCAGCAATTCCTCCTGCAATGCTTGTGAAGTTTCCCACACTGTGGTATATTTTCAGAGCTTTCTGAGTCATTGGGCCAGGAAGGAGACACTCCTGGGTACATTATCTCCCTGAAAAAATGTCACGTCAAGCTAAGCAGTATTTGCCATGATAAAGTACATGCTTCCCACTGGTATTATTTAGATATGAGATAAGAAACCCAAATACAGTTTCAGAGAGAGAAGTCAAGAGAAGGAGGGTGAGAAAGGAAAAAACAAAATAAGAGAACGAGAACAAGGGACAGAGAACAAGGGAGAGAGAGAACGACAACAGCAATATTTAACTTGACAGAAAAGACATTTGTGTTACTACACAGTTCAGTCCATCCCTCTCCAGCATATTTTCAGCAAATCCCAAAAGTAGCAATTAAGCTATTTCATTTTTATTACTGTTCAACTGATGCAGACTAGAAACAGACACTTGGGCTAGATTATGTCACCTTTGGCCATACTAAGTAATATCTCACTCCCTGAACAGTTTCATTTAATGTATTTTGACTTAACAAGGGTTTAATGAGTGTTAAAGTATTGTTCAATGAAACAAAGTATGAAAATAAAACTCCTAATTTTTATTTATACTATTTGTGTGGCATTTGTAAATCCATTCCAAATCACATGAAGATACCTTTTTTCTTCTAGAGGAAATCAAGTACTCCAGTAAGATATCTTGTTAGGTAGAGATGCAACTTCAAGAGAAAAAAACATTCAGTATGCAAGATCGCAGTTATGGTTTATTATTTAGTAGATGAGATGAAATACCTTCTCCTGATGTTAGCATTATTTTTTCTTGCAGCACCTCTGCTCCCAGTCTATTACATAAATATCAATCAGGTCTAAAACCAAAGACATTTAAAGAGGAACCAAGTATCACTACAAACACCTCTGAAGCACACCACTTATTCTAACCAGAAAACCGTCACGACACTTGATGCATTTCTGAGAGAAGCTGGAGTAACTATGATGAGTCATGTGGGTTTATTAAAGAAGTTCTATCAGGCCATCTCATTCTTGGTGGTAGGGTCTAAAGAATTTTGAGTAGCCACTGGAATGTTTTCTAACAAACATATTAACCTAACTCAGCTGAAATTGACATAAGTAAATCAAAGCTGTCACACTTGAAAACTAAACTCAAAATAGTGATAAACTATGTGAAGGAGTTCTTTCAGTGGGCAGTTAGACCAGTATGTTATACATGTATTTACTGTACGCATACTAGTATACTTTAATAAAAGCTCTCTGAAAAAATGCTGTTTTCTGCATATATTATTTATGCTGTGTTACTTTTATTATACATCTTAGGTTTTCATTGACAGTCCTTTATACTTATTTTTGGGACATGGGTTACTTGAATTTTTCTCCTGTATTTGAGGATCAAAATCACACACACAAAAAAATCCTGATGACAGAAGGAAAATAAAACAAAACTAAAAAGTTGTCAAGGTTAAAAAAAAAAAGGAAGAAAGAAGGAAACCAACCAACCAACAGCCCAATCAGCAAATCTAGCCGAGTGACAAGAGACAGGATGAATCCAAGTCCCCTTCCAGGACTAATTTCCTTTCACCATGTTTTCTATTTTTCTTTCCCTCTTATGACTCATTTACTTTCTGGAGTATACCCACTAAATAAGGCTTCGCTTCTCTATGAACGTGTTCACCTCCTTCTTTCCAGAAGTCTGTATGTGTCATTACAGTTTTTGCTCTACATTCCTTAATTACCTGAATCGCAATTACGACAACTTCGCAGGCAACAGCACATACAGCCTCACAGAAGGATTCTGGACAGAGAAAACAATCTTCATAATATGTGCTAAAGAAGAATACACAAAGCTTTAGGTTAAGATATATGACTCAAGCAAAATAATAACTGCTTTCTATGTTGTACACTACAACCCATTCATTAAAATAAACAACCAAGAGCATAGGAAGAGAAAAGGAAGCCTAGCTTTGCACATCATTGCTTAGTCAGGGCGTCAATGGCATTAGCAACCAGGAAATGAGAAAATGCATGGATGACAGCCTTCCACCTCAAGAAAACCAGCACCGACCTTCAAAATGCTCTTTTCAGAGTTACTGCTTGTACCTTTGCAGTAATACAGTGCTCTGGAAGGCTTCATAAGGTTTATGAAGTACTTGAAAAAATGAGTTAATTTGCGGTCATCCTGTTAGAGCAGAGGAACACATGCACCTAGGATACTTCTTAGGAAAGCACTGCAAGCTCCAGATCAGAGTATGGCGTCAGAAAAAATATGGTTACAGACACCTACCCTTTCATCCCACTGGACTGAAGCCATGTTTTTCATAAGCCCAATAGTTACAGCAGAGCAAGGAGATGGGAATTTTTGATAACATTTAAGGAAACTGAAGACATTCCTAACAACACTGTTCTTGATCTTGATGTTTCTGATAATATTTTGCAAGTTTAGTCATCATGTTTTAGCAGCACTGTGGTGTTGTCATATACACACACACATATATATGTATGTATACATATACAATTTATATATATTATATGCATATATATGGTTTTAAAATGACAAGTGATTTGTAGAAACCTCATTATTGAGTATGAGAAAACTCTAATTATGGAAAAACAGTTCTGAGATTTCCCCTGCAACTTAGTTGACATACATACTTAAGATTTTCCTGTACCTACATAAAATTAATTATGACTGAATAGATAATAAGAGGAAGCATTTTGGTAAATAACACCTACCAGAAAAAAGGAAATGAAAGTCAACATTGCCTACAGCACTGGAAAGCCCTCGTGTTTGCTATAGTCTTCAGAGCATCATAAAAATAAGAATGCTTTCAGCTGTCAGAGAAGTTTGATTGTTTATATTTGATTTTGATTATTTGTTCTCAGCCCTATTTCACATGCTCAGTTGTGGCTATAGTGTGACAAAACATCTTCTCAAAGAAAAAATACTAATGTAATATAGTACACAGGCACCAAACTTCCTGGCTCACTTACCTCGTCACGAAAAGAAATTTCAATTTCTACCCCACCTTCAGCTTTGCAGATAGCTAGACAAAGGCAATCAGCAATAAATTTTTTTTCTTATTTAAAAAGCAGGCTTTCAGTTAAGCCCACTTTGAACCTTTTTTGTTGTTCATTTCTCAGAATAGTTTATCAGGGATTCTTTTGGATGTGACTTTGAAGTACTTAGCAAACAAAATAGCATTTCTGTATACAGCACTAACAAAAGTTAAGGGAAACTACTGCGTATCCTAGTGGTAGCTACAGTGACAGGACTTGCATTTATTCACAGAAAAACGTATTTCTTATAGTCATTTCCTACTGAGAGCAAGACATTCTACTGAAGATTCTGATACTCTTGATTTTTATTTTTATTTTTTTTAAGTTGCAAGAAATTACTGATGAAAATGTTTCTAGGATCTGAGCAGCCAAATTAGAATTGCTGTCCTTCAGCCTGCCTCCCCTTGAACTGTACAGGTCTCAGCCAAGTAACTTAGATTTGAACCATTCTCCTCTTCATTAGTACTAGTAACTGAAGCCACTTTACAACAAACGTATCAGTGATGAGAAAAAAAGTTGTATGCTGGAGGCATGATGAATAACCACCAATGCAGAGTACACACCAGATATTTTCAGACAATATTCCATAGGCCATATCTACATATAGGAACCACAGCAGAACAGATAACATGAGATTGGTTACTTTTAAGAAGGACCATTTCTGCCTTATAACCATGGTTTCCTGTACAGGCCGTGTATTTTTATATTAACATAAACTACACAATGCAACATTGCCTGAAGAGGAAAGGACAGCAGCAGCAGGTCACAAGGGACACGGCAGAGGCAAACAGTTCGACAGGTAAATGATAAAATAAACTTCAGTGATAAATTTGCAGAGACAGGAGGAGTAAAATCATCATTATTGTATTCTCAGCAGCTGCCAGTCCTCATCAGTGATACAGTTTAACTTTACAAAAGAGATTTCAAAACAGTGTATTCTGCTGACTATAACACTATTAGTCATGCAGAGGCAATAGCTCTAGATATACACGTGCATCTATAGAAGGATAAAGCAGGCTAAGACCAAAATAAGACATGGCAAAACTGCCTCAAAAGCTAGAATTAATTCATTCCAGGTCACATTTTCTATAAAGGGCATTAGACTAATTGGTAATTCATTAATTACATATTCTTCAGCATTCATTAAAATTGCTTGTTTCCAGACACATTTACACAGCATTACTTGTGTTACTGATCTTTTTAGACCTACTCTTACTCTGAACCCTTAAGATATCTCAGGCTGTACACTTTCTCAATACACAAGTGTATTTAAAAATTAGACATGGTGTGGAAAATATTTTTTCCCCACTGCAGTACAGCAGGACCTCTTATTCTGAATTGCACCCTAGAGCTTCATCTCCATATTGCTATGCTACAAAGTTGGGTCATAGAAGGATCAGTGTGTATTCCTGATGTTATATAAAAGTACTGCCTGCTCAATCACTGCAGAAAGAGTAGAAGGTTACTCTGGAAAAGATAGCCTCTATTGATACATAGATTGATTAATACACTGACCACAGAGTAGATTAGATAAATTAAAATGAGAATTTCTATTCTCTACAAAACAAAACATGCATCTCTAATTTTTTAAATACAATTTTGTTTTGCGCCAAGCATGGGACAGAAGCTAATGCGTAGCTGGAAAGGAGACATACAGGCCCTGGTGTTTCCCAGAGCTGTGAGAGAGATGGGCAGGATGAGGTTTCCAGCACCTGTTGCTTAGGGTGTAAAGCTAACAAGGTAGCTTTCCAAAATCAACACATTTTCTGGGGAAAAGTTTGTCAAGACAGACTGATTTCAGTTTTGATAGATTGGTATGTTGTGACAAAAAAAAAAAAATGTGCTTCATTGGAGTGCTCCCAAGGAGCTCTGCTCAAGGTATGATTATGTCCATAATGCAGAATGAAAAACAAGAGCCATACAAATTGCATAGAGCTGGGTCCTTGCTCGTTCAGGTCCAGAAATACCAACCATGTCAGCTTACTCTCAGCAAGCTCTACTAGAAGATCAGGTAACCCTTGTGAATAGAACAAGGAGCACAAGTGCTCACACTGGAGCCACTACCATCCTTTTGGGAAGGGACCAAGTGTTTTACTGTCTTCCACATAATCACGGGGATTATGCAGGGATTCCTGCAGCCTTCCATGAAGTACACTTGCTACATTTCACACCAAATAAACCACTTCACAGAGTAAATCACCAAAAGGCTAACCAACTCCATCCAAGTCTACCTAGATGACTCAGACTGGCACAGGATTTGCAAGGACAACAATAAAGGCTGTTTTATTGGGTTGGGAGGGAGGTTAACATCCATGATTAGCTATCACCTACCATACTTGTACATTCCTGAACATCTGTAAATTTGAGGAAAATCATTCCTAACTACACTAAAATTAGGTTTACGCCAAAGCTTAGTATCTGCCCTTGTACCTGACACCAAACATACCTTCCTGTCAGCTTTTCCACAGATTTCTCTAGAGTGGTAGCCTGCAGGTGTCAAATCATCTGCAGTTGTTTCTAATCAGTTTGAAAACAAGATATTGCAATATAAAGTCACTATCTTTTCTAACAATTTTCATAAATTAAAGATGACTTGAAGCAAGTAAAGGAAATATGTTTGTTTGATTTCTTTGATTAGAAGTCATTGCATAGGCAGGGTTGCTGCACTCCCACACTGGATGCAAATTTTAACATCATGTATGTTTTAATATCTCTCATCCTGACTACGCTATATTTCTTATGTTGATGACATCCTTCCTCTCTTGCTGCAGTTTTACCCAAAAAAGTTTTCACATTTAATCTCCCGTTTTTTTTTTTTGGATACAGATCCTCTATGAAGCAATCCCTCACATATTTCTCACTGGAAATTTAGGCTATTACACTGCATCTTCTTGCTTTGCACCCAGGCACTTCAGCCAGCAATCTATTTATGTCATTTCCCATGCTCAAGAATCTTCCTTTCCTACAGTAGCACAACTAATTAAACTTCTCTAATTTGTAGGAGCTGATACCTGCTGGGTTCTGAAATCTTAATGACAGTAAACAAACAGGCCTGTTTAGCATGCTAAAGGTTAGCAAAAACATAAAAACATATCCTTCACACAGCAACAAGGGAAAAAATGAAGGTGGTCTGGAAGGCAACCCCGACGAGGTCTGACGGGTACCAGCCATACATCAGCACAGACAGGAGCCAGTAGAGCCCTCTGATTCCACTTACGTGCAGATTCCTTGCCAACAAGGTATGAAAACTGAGTTTAGACTGATTTGAAAGCCCATATGTTGCCACAAAAAGAAAAATCCATGTAAAGTACTACATACTAAATAAGCAGACAGGCATTTGCTCAATAATCACAAGACTAAGACATTTAGAGTGCTTAATGAGGGATGGGATGATATATATTATCTTTTGTTAATGAAAACTATTTATTTCATACACTGCCTAAATGGTTACAAATTCAAGATGTTAGAAGGTCACTTATTTTTCATAATTTTTTTTTTTTTTAACATCTTTCTTATTTAGTTACTTTATAAACAGGTTTAGGACAATCAGTTCTGGTTAGGATATCTCAATTCTTTTAATATCTCTGCTGAAATGAATTTAGAATTCTGCAACAAAACCCTCATCTTAAACCAGATGAGGCTGCAGACTGAAAATTTGTATCTATGTTTCACAACTATACAAGTTATCTGTTAATTTATATAGTACTAAATACCATTTGTTATGTGTATTTATAGGATGTTACCTTATAGAAAATGCATATTTGTGTTATATACATTATATAATTTTGAATGTAGCGTGCATAAACTTACAGATCTCAATATATAGTTTATACCCACAATTCAAGAATGTATACTTCTGTCCAAAGCAAATTAGAAAAAAAACAATCTAGGTACATTTTCATGTTCTTTTGCCATCACTGGGACAAGCAATATGAAAGCTAACCTAACTTCTTCTGACCTGTTAACAAGACCTCCTTTTTTTCCCCGAGCATTATGTATTCCGCGCTAATTAAGAAAGAAAGTAAAGCTGCACTCCGTAAGGCAGCCTGCTTGGCTTGAGAACAGGAGCTGCCCTTCATCTCCTCTCCAATCAATAATCCATAAAGCAGGGTTGAACGCACAGCTTCTCTGCCAGGCAGCTGAAGCCAAGATCTCGGCAGCTCTTCTGAGCCTTTCCTTTTCTTTTGTGGTTCAATCAGCTCTGCCCGAAGGAAAACGTTTCAAATGAATAAAATACGACCCACATCTTTCTGGAGCTCTAGTTTGTCATTTAGTCCCCTGCAGTGCAACATTTCTCACACATGACAAATCCAGATTTTAATGAAGCCTGCATCGAGATATATGCTGTCCAGCCTTCCACTAAACAGGTTACCTGTGGAATGTAATAGTACACATAGCTGCCTGTGTGAAGCTTTAGTTTATAACTATTAAATCTACAAAGGTTCATTTAGTTGCAAGCTTTTAACTCTGAAAAGCTTTACAGGCATTTATTACACATGCAATGCCCACACAGATCCTGGTATACAACTGCATGCTTTCAACTTCACAGGAAAGTTTTTGTGTTTTTTTTTGTTTTTTTTTTTTTAACTGATATACCAAGGTGTAGGTAAATTTCACGTTTTATTTTGAAGTATCGGTTGAGCACATTTGACTTTGAAACCCTGGAACCACTGAAGCTACTGTATTTGGCCTAAATTAACCACGTAGATTACTGAAAGCTTTTCCACTGTTCTCAGAATTCTAAAGAATTTTCAGACAGGTATGCAAAAACAGTACTTCATTTTTAGATAAAGCCAGGAGGAAAAACAGAAAAAGCAACAACATGGCATTATGATAATGCTCACAGCTAAGAGCAGCAGAATGCAGCGTATTGGTCTGGCATGTTATCTACTATTATGTATATATTTCATCGTAGGTAAACAAGTTCTCTTTCTGTATTTATTCTGTTTGCATCATAACATTCAGCTGTTAAACATAAGCTGCTGTTCTGCTATTTTAAATTCTCAGGAAGGAGAAAACCACAATCTTTAATAAAGAATACATCCAGGACAGATTCTTGTCATTGATTGGTATTTAGCTTTGGTATAGATTTAACTTGAAAAAAGTGATACATTATTAAAGTGTAAGGACACTAAGAAGCGAATGGTTGCATCTATAGTTCCTGTACAAGCAAATCTCTTCAATACAAGATTTCTCTGAGAGATGGAAGTGTTTTGTGCATACACAATGCATTAGCCATTGATAGCCTGAATTGTAATAGATACCTGATCTCTTCAATTGACACCAAAATGAGAAAAGAACAGATGGGGTAGGGCGAGGAGCAGTCTTTCAGGTCTCCAGTTTTAAGTTTTAATTTCAAAATGTGTCATTTCAGCTGCAGTGACTAAACTAGGACTACATTTGAATTTAAATCATTTGTTAAGCTTCGTGCTGTAGTAGGTATTACATTTGAAAAAGGGAAGATTCACTTCAGCATTACAAATTCCCTCTGAGCAGTTAGCTTATATTTTAGCTTATCTGTCATTACTCCAATCTGTACTTTGGAAATAAATTGTCATCAAGTAAATAAGTTCAGACTATCATGCCTGTTTCTGTAAAAGTCCTAGCTGGAGCAAAATAAATAAATTAATTAAAAAATACAGGACATGACCTGAAATCTAGTACTCTGAAGACCAAAGATATTCATTACTACCATTGCCTTGCATTCTATCTTCTCAATAGCTGTCAGTTCCTAGAAAGGTTTGGATTCA
Organism: Numida meleagris; assembly: GCF_002078875.1. Classification (NCBI taxonomy): domain Eukaryota; kingdom Metazoa; phylum Chordata; class Aves; order Galliformes; family Numididae; genus Numida; species Numida meleagris. The sequence goes on from NC_034413.1 coordinate 22,464,515, forward strand.
GCCAATAACCTAATGATGGACACAGAAAACATCATACATCTGGTGTCCAACATTATTTCTTCTCCATCCATATCAAGTCAGGTGCCCTCAAAATGCCATGAAAGGCATGTGCATGCTTAGGGATACGGTTCAGCAGTAGACATGGCAGTGTTACATGGTGGTTGGACTCTATGACCTTATGGGCTTTTTCCAATTTAAGTGCCTCTATGTATGGGTGTATATGTATTAATCTAAGTGCAATTCAAGGTGGAATAGTGACATTTTTTTTTCAGATCAATGTTTATCATAAAAATGAAAATGAAAGAAACTTTCAGTTAAAATAAATTCCATACAAGAAGCAATCCATGCAAAACCAGGTTGTTGTTTTTTTTTTTATTATACTTTGGTGGAGATAAGCATTTTAAAAGAAAGACACCTTTTTGCTGTCACAAATTTATTCTGTGACAGAATGTCTAAATTTTCAATTAAAATCCTGGTGGGGTTAGGGGAACTAGAGGTCTCCCCATTTTCTTCTCAGTTTCCAAGATAGCTTGTTGATATTCTGTAGGTAATATCAAAGAGGGATAATCTGAATTGTAAAATAATTTCATGGCAGGACATATATGTGGGGCAAACAGCATAGGTGTGCTGCAGGGAACCTGCCTGTGGGAAGAAAGTTCTACAGATGCTCTTGCCACAGGATGCAAAGTTACAACTACTAAAATTCTACAGCACAGTAAAACAAAAATGAAGAAAGGATAATGCTAACATTAGGAGGAAAGATTGGGTTTTACATTTCTCCACTTGAGTTCATGCTCATATCATTTTGAAACACTTGCCACCAAACCAGTCATACATACTGCTGGCAGAGAAATGCTGCCTTTGGGGCACTACTTCTATTTTTAATTTCTGGGGCATTGTTCCATCCAGCACACGGGCAAGGGGGAAATTCCTTAAATGAAAACTGAGTGAAGACTGAAGTCATTCAGCATTAAATGATTTCATATTCTAGCAACAAGACAATGCGCCTTGTAGAAAAATAACTCAATCACCTGCATAAGAGCTGGAAGCAGTCATTTGCTTTTACAAATTTACCCATCATACCAAACTCAACCTGCTATATTTACACAGTGACATCATGATGTAATTTTACTGCAGTGGTTGCATGGCATGTAATATTATCTGGAGTGTAATTACACATGATGCAGCATCTATTTGGATAACATGGCCCCAGTATTGCATGATGAAATATTGCTCTGCTTCTCAAGAATACTCAAAATGCTGGCAAAGCATACCTGCCAGGAGTGAGAACAAATCCCTTTAAACTGGGGCTGGCACAAGGAGAAAAACAATTTAGAAGATTTTATTCAGTGATCAACAACTTATTTTAAAAGTAATCATTAAAGAGACTCTATGATGTGACACCAAAACACACATTTTCTTTCCCAGCTCAACCCCTGCTGCTCTCTCTGTTTCAATTTGTATTTTTTAGAAAAGATGCTGAAATCCAGTGTAAAGGGAAAAAGCTTTCTACATAACACATTCTTGTTGAAAAAGAAATCCTTAACCTCTCACCAGATGCCTCATCCACACAGACACTTTTATGCTCTCCCTGAGGGTGGGCACAGCCCCTGCCCAGGTTGCAGCTCCAACACATGCTAGCAGTGGAGAAGAGCAGCAGGGCTCATACACTGCTCGCTGCATGCAGGCCGGGAGCTGTTTCCAAGACTCGCAAGGGCAGTTCCACCTCACCGGAAGGCTCTTTCCATTCTGGTCAGCCCAATGATCCAAATAGCTCACATGGTGAGAAGTGCTCCTCACCACAAGGAAGGTATGAAACTTGTCTATTTTAAAAGCTTCCTATTGCAAGTGGCATCTGTGAAGCAGCCAGCTGCTGGCAGCTCAGGTTTTAGAAGAGGGAAGTAGCCACACCTGTGACACAGGTACAGAGTCCAGTGCAATTCCAAGTATATTGGACTGCAAGTCCATGCAAACATTTCATCCTCCTTGTCTTTTTGCAGTTTAAAAATGTCTCATATCTTACCATCTTTACAAAGTATACAAGCTTTAATTTTTTAAATTGGAAGATCATTTTCTCTGTGCCGTACTAAAGCCTTTTTGTAACAAAGCATCAATGAAACACAACTCTGATTCTACTTATCTGCAGTAAATAAGTGATCTACTACCTCAGAGCCTTCTCTGAACATCGGTTGACTAAAGTTCCAGGCAAAGAGCCAAATTCTGGATCTGTGAATATGTATGTGCCTGTCACCGACATCAGTGCAAACCTTATGAATCAATCTGAAAGCTGAAGTTGGTTCTAATTCATGTTTTACACCTAACAAACTGGTAATAATCAAATGATTTAACTCAATTTTTGCCTTGTATTTTTAATATGATATAATAACAGTAAGATCAGATAAAAGAAATTCCAAACACAGCTCCTCCCCAATATAAAAAATCTTAAGTATCAGTGCCAAAGAACCTAAACTTATTTTGGACAAATGAAGATTAGAATTTCAGTTAATATATATGTATATAATATGTACACACACACACCCCTTCAGTTCTGTGCTGGTTATCATTTTTAAAAGTAGGCTTATGTTCCACAAAAGGGAAGCTACCTGAACCAACTCACTTGACTTCAGAGGAGTTCAGTTTTACTTACTGGGCAGAAGAGTCTACTGGAGGAGAATCCCACCAGCCAAAAGCACAAATAAGAATAAGAATAATTGAGAGATAATAAAAATAGCAAAGGAAAAAAAAAAAAAAAAAGAGGGTCAGATGGACTAAAAGCAACCTAACCAGTGCAAGGGAGCCCCAAACGTCAATACTGTGGCTTATCAAGCCCCCCATGCTTGTTGTTTGCTCAACTAGATTAGTACTATTTCTTTGATTTATTGCAACATTTTTTTTTATAAACCTGACAAAATGTTCCACTACAGCCATTCACGCTCACATCAATGAGAAGCTTGAAATAACCACCATTGATTTCTAAAATACATTTTAAAGTAACTTGCCTGTTAATGTTCCCTTGAGGAAATTTTGTCCCATATAAACACAATTATTCTTGATTTATTTATAGAAAGTAATTTAATTGAATGAGTAATGAGATGTTCTTTTCCCAGCTGGGTTGGAAAAGTAAAACAATATATGTATGCACCTCTTTAGAAGATGCAATAAAATTAAAATATTAATGCTAGGGAAGTCCCATTTTAGTGTGTACAGTGGAAAGGAGTAATTCAGGAATTGTCACATCATTGTGTTCCTTGTTTAAAACTCTAACTCTGCAGATGACTCAACTGTCCTATTCTTCATTTAAATATTTTGTGACAAGACCCAGAATCACTTGAATCACAGCAAAAGCATTTGGCGACCCTATCCAAGGAACTCAAGTTCTCTAAGAAATCACAAGTGGCCTTTCAAAATTGATCTTATGTAGTCTCTTCTTTGTTTTTAAACAGGACTTCACAGCTGAGACAAATCTAACTTATTTGGAATCTGGCTGCAAGTGAAGTTGCTGGAAGTTGTTAAAGAAATTTAAACCAAAAGAATGTATCAACATAATGAAAAAGAAATAAGCTGGAAGAAGGTAAACCTGTAAAATGCCTAAGTGACATTTCCTGCCTCAGACAGTAAAAAGGACACAACCTGTTCAGTGGCCTCATTTTCTAACCAATCAATTTCTGCTTATTTCTCAAGCTGAATCAAGCCTCCACATATCCAGTAAAGTGCCTTATAATTGCCTCTGAGTCTGCTTCTTATGGGCAACAAAGTCTTTCTCAACACAGCTTCTCCTGATGGACCTTCCTGCTGCCAGCAGCCCTGATTCCTACCTCTCCAGCTGTCAACTCCCTGACTTTCCCTTCCAGAGGCTTTCCCTAACTGACCAAGCTCATTGCTCCCAGAAGAGAAGCATCTCCTTTTCCCCCGGGGCTGGGGTGTGTTGGACAGGACCCAGATCATCCCTGGATGGACAGCACAGCCCATCTTCTTGTAATACCCACTCCAGAAATTTATAAGTTGTAAACAGATATAATGGAAGAGGTTGCCCAGACGGGTTATAGATGTCCCACTCCTGGAGGCATTCAAGGCCAGGATCAATGAGGCCCTGAGCAGTCTGATCTGGTGGGTGACAACCCTGTTCATGGCAGGGGTGTTGAAACTAGAGGATCTTTAAGGTCCCTTCCAACCTAAGCCATTCTATAATCTATCACCAAATATATTAAGTTCCTGTAACCAATTGGTCTAATTTAACTTTGAGTGGCCTACTTAGTTCTGTTAACTCATCATATGTTAACTAACAGTAACAATGGTTGAGAAACTACTTGCAGTTTCTGTAAAAGTATTCTTCTATTTTTTAATTTGGCTTTTCCTATAAGGCCAAATATTTTAGCCTGAATAATGAAGTGTTCATTCTGAAATAACTTTCTATGAAATACATCTAGAAATAAGCAGTTTCACTTTTTTTTTTTTGTCAGAGAAATCCTACAATCTCTTCAGGTTTTGGCTAGAAAAGGCCCAGTTGCCCCACACATGGATCTACTTCTAGCTATCCTAAAACTGGCTCTGCTGAATCCTGACATGAAAACTACTACCTCCTTGAAGTACAACCCAGGCTTCGCAACTTGCCTGAAAGTGGCTAGGCCAAGTAGAGCTTTGCGTTGCCATAGCTACACCATTGTTTTTACCCAAACTACCTACCTAGTTTAAAGTTAGCAGCAGCCTGTCCTCATAAGTTCCTGTCCCACCTTTGACTGCCGTGGAGACACACAGGCTGATTACTCAAAACATACAGGTCTCCAACAAGGAATAATTTTCACAGGGTCTACAGAAATAGAGAATTCAGTTCCTCCTTTCCTTCCCACCCTGCTGCCAAAGCAGCAAGCATTTCCTAAATACGCCCTACTGAATTTCTAAAGATGGTGTACAAGTATAAATAGAAGTGGTTTGGCATGATGAAATCCCAAGGAGTAAATTGGCTCACTTTAACTCCTAACACAAAAAAAGCAATAGTCAAATTGAAAAAGACAGATCTACACTCAGAATTACTTCCAAACAATGAAGAAAATGCTCAAGAATGACAAAGTTACAAAATAGCTAGAAATCGTGACAGATTTAATTTCTTTCCCCCAAAATGCAGTTCATTCCCAATGGTCAAAAGAAGATAGTTACTCATCTTCTATAACAGAAAGTAACTTGGTCAGGCCCAGGGCTATTTGTCTTCTACTTCCACCTGTAACCTCCATTTAAAGTCAGATCTGGTCCACAGGTTTAGCTCATTTTTCATGTTCTTAATTCCACTAGTCTTCAAAAAGTCTATATAAGGTCTTGGGTTTTCTGTGGTGTTTTCTTGTTTGTTTTTCTATGACTTTTTTTTTTTAGAGTCTTCCAGCAGGTATTAAGGATACTAAAAGACTTTCTGTATAGCACCCCATGTAGTTACACAGAAACGTTGGGATAAAAAGTTACTAGCAGACACTTTACAAACAATTATGTAATGGCATAGAATGGATTAGATTCACATCTTCAGAGACATCACTTGCTGTACTAATGCAATGCACAAACTGCAGAGACCCAGACAGCTACTAGCAGCAATCAGAAACACTATCCCCAGCACTGCAAAATCTATTAGGTGAACCAAACATGGGGCTAGGGCACTGCTGAAACATTAACTCCCCAGTTCACCAACTAGTCTTTTTATACACAGATGTTGAATCAAAGATAAATCCAAATCCTGTCTGCAAACTCTTTTCTAGTGAATGTTCATCCTCTCTAAAGACAACGACAGAAGGAGAGGGCATTAATATTTTAAATAAGAAATCAATATGGAATTATTTCTCAAAATATAGGGCTAGATTTCTGATCATTATAAAGTTCAAAACCTATGTAAAGTGAAGGACAGTACAGACTGAACAGGGAGGGATGTTCTCTGCAGCTAGAGCTCCAGAGCTGTGCTTCTTCCTTCAGACCCTTAGTAAACATACAAACCCCTGTTCACTTTCCCTGTACAAGTTTACATTACTTGTTTTGTAGTACAGGATACTGAAATACAGCCAATATTTACACAGTTTTTATTTCTGCCTTTGCAGAACATGAATTGATAAGCTACTTTTTGTTTCAAGTTTTGTTATTTTTAATTTCACATGCTGCAGATAAAACTCATCTATGTGCCATGCAAGGAGCTATAGGTCAGATAACAATAAAAAAAACTTGGCTACTGTAGTGCCAGCATTATATAAGTATCCAATGATGCATTTTATAGCTTCAGCTGGTCTCCTGCCAGACTGATAATACTTCTGTTTTAGGTGACCTGCATAAGGACACCAAAGATTTAGGAATGATGCGCACAAGAAAGTATCAAACTGCCATGAGTTTGCTGCACAGTGTGAGCACTCACCTTGTTATTCAAGGATGATTTCTCAACAGGTAAGAATACGATACAGATGGCAAAGTAGAAACAGAAAAGGCAATGTAATATCTTATCCAGAATCTCATACAAATTCAAGCGAGAGAAGGTACAGTCACCACATTCTCAGCTCAGGTTCACAGTGTCACACTCAGCATCACAGAGAAGACCTTGAGATGGCAGAAAATAAATTACTGCTTTTCACTCAGCATGTCTAGATTATTATTTTTTTTTTTATAACTTTGCCGCAACAGAATTTTCCAGCTTGTCATAAAAGTACAATAATTCCCCAAGTGACATCCAAAGAAACAGGGTTACTTATATATCAATCTGTTTTTTAAAGACCCTTTTTATTTTGACTTCAAGAAATTCATCTAAGTCATGTTCTTAGCCTTTTTTAATGCTTCTTAAATACTGATGTCATTTTAGTCAGTCACAATGCCATCAGCACTTGATGCTCAAATGCCAGCAGCAGGAACTACACATCACCCACACTAAACACTGTAATCGATTTTTGCCAGGATTTCTCATTTTTATTGTTCTATGGCTCCTTACAGAGGAGGATATACACTCCTTCAGAAGAGAGTTCAACCTTTCACTATCTATGGGCTTCTGGTAATGTAACTTAATTTGGACTGCAACCTACTCCACCAGAGCCAATTCTAGACATGGGCAGGGTAAACAAACTGCTGGACAGTAAACATGTAGGAGCAGGAAAACAGTCCTAACTGCTTTATCTTCACCTGAGCCCTTAAAAACCCATCTACTATTGCTTTCCATTGTTATACAGAGAGGTCCAAGTATAGCTACTGCTGAGACGAGCCAAGAAGAACTAGCTACTGATTAAACTTGCCCTTTTTTTTTTTTTTTTTTGCCAACACTAGCAATGCCAGCCTCTCCACATCCCCAACATATCCCAGATTGCCCTGCCCAATCTCCATTTCCTTTCATCCCTGAGATGGCAAGCAGAAGCCTGGAACCCCAGCATCAGAATGCCAAGAGTCATTATGTCTTCTTCAGCATAGTCTCAGATGTCTTTCCTTTGATTTTATCTTTTTCCTTGCCCCTTACTTTACTCTCTCCAAAATAAATCCACTTCAAAACTGAACGTGGCAGTAACACATCATTTGCCTGCAATTCCTCTCTCCACATTACAGCTTTTTGTCTATGCTTAGCCTGACTATTCCAATTAGTCTGTAAGTCCCTCAGGGCAGACCGTTATGTAACACTAAGGTTCTGTGCATTGATTAGACCATCACTCAGTAACTTCCATCAAAATGCTGCTATTACTTGACTTCATGTAAATATTTACATATTTTTATGTTAAATGCCATGAAGCAATAAGTATATATTTAGATATATTTTCTTAATAGCGGCAGATTTAATTGTCCAAAGTTCTTTCTCCATTCAGATCAGCCTTCCCATTTCTCCATAATCTTACCTTTCAGTTCAAGTGGTAATGATTCATAAGAGGTACGAAGAACAGGCCCCTGGAAGCAATCTTCTCAAGAATGGCATTTCCGACTTCATTAATAGTCTGCTGATATTCAGGCATTAGCATTTAAGTGTACTTGTGCTAGAGGCTGCTGGTGGTTGTCAGCTCATGAGAAGGCTGGCATGGCTGCTCTGCTCGTGTTATTGCTAAGGCTGGCGAGATTTTTAGAAAACTGCCTTTGTTATTTCCAGCACACCTACTATTATAATATATTAGCTGATTTCAAGACTAAACAGTATGTTAACACTTAATAAAGATTCATTGATGAGGTACATTCCTAAAAATATAATTTGAGAATATGAGTGTTGCAGTACTTTCATACATTACATATGGGACAGATAATACTGATTGAAATCCTCTGTGGTGCCTGATCAGGAAAGGGCAAAGGCTGCTAAAGCAGTTTTTGATTGACAGACAGCTATTTCAGGGAACTGAGCTTAGAGCAAGCACCAGTTTCTGTGATAGAGACTTTAACCCTCAAAACACAACGAAACAGAATGAGCTTGACAGACTGCACAAATGCTGCTCTTCTAACAAATCCAAATGCACAAGTCAGGCCAAATTTATAGTCAAGTATGTCTGCTATCAAACCTTACATGCAAATACCAATTAAGGACAGCATCTGTCCTATTCTCGGGAAAATATTATACAAATAACTCCCAGTGACAATTCAGAAGATTTCTGTATGCCTCTCAGGTTAGCTGCTCAGGTGTTTTCCTTCAGAAATAACTAAGACCTATTATTTTGCTGATCAGAGAGAAAAAACCTAAGAGACTTAAGCACGGAAAACGTTAGCCAGAAAAATTAAGATGTACCCTGTTGGTTCGGAGAAAGAGCTATCAACATTCCCGCACTCTCCTTCAAGGTAACTTACAGAAAGTCAGCCAAGTAATACTAACAGAATCTGATCCATAGGTTTAAACAAGAAATTAACCACATTTTAGACTCATCTCTGCAAAGGATGGCAGTTATCAGTGCTACAATCATACAGCGTTATCTTCATGCAAGACCAAGATCCCTGACAGCACAGCCACTACATGAACAGCACTTCATTTTCCCTAAAAACATTAACTTTTTAAAATTAATTTTAAATTATTAATGTTGAGCTGATTAAATATTGATTAAATCTCATTTAATAGGTACACATTTCACAGGTAAATCACATTCACACCTGTCCTTTTTAATGCATTCTCAGGATAGAATCCCACAAATACAAATTGTGTATTTGATACTTTACAATGTTCTGAGCCTACTATAAGGTAATGCTCCTGCCAACCGGGCTACGGACTGTTGCATCACACTGTTGATATTGTTTAAGTGCATGGAATCCAACCAGCCTCTTAGATCTATTAATTCTTTTAATTTTTTAAAGGACACATGCATGGGACAGTTGCAATGCCAGTGTGGATACAGACTTTATTCTGTGATTCCTCTGTTGGGTTCATGGGTAGTTCACTTATTCTGAATCATTTCTTCACTCTTTTTTTTTACTGTTTTTATTATATCCCACATTGAAATACTAGCTGTACTAATAAGACTGGGACCAACAGAGAAGACTTGTAAGGTTAGGAGACAGAAGATATTAAACCTGTTTCAGATCACTCAAGAAAGGTAGCAGTCACAACCCAGTAATAAAAAAGGAATCACTTACCCCTTTCAAATGATCAGGGCCCGACAAACACCCCAACGGAGGTGATCTCCAAGTAGAGATGCTTTTCTTGCAACTGCCAGTCCTTAAATGAGGTTGGGGGTGAATGGACCCTGATCCAGCCCTTCCCCTCCCACAGGTGAATTGCTTCCACCTGTGCTAGCAGAGCTGGCTACACCCCTTCACCAGGTGTTCAATCACCAGTTCAGGCCATGACCTAACCATTCCCATACACCTGAATATCTCCAAAACCTTTCTTAAGATAGTTCTATTAAATACTGTTGCTTTCCAAGGATGAAGAGAAGTCTTCTAAGTAATTGTACTTAGATTACTGACTTACACTCCAGTGCCACAATGAACCAGGAGAAATAGCATCCAAAATGAAACAGGAAAGGTTCTTTTGTTTGTATCCAACTTTCTCACAGCATTCAAAGGCAACTGGTTTCATCTGACATGTGGTATTTTAAAGTGTCTTGAATGCAGTGAAATTACAGCAACTACTCCTTACTAGTTCAGCTTGTCCAGCGAGGACATGCTAAATCATTTAAGTAGCTTGTTTTAAAAGGGCTTTTTTTCCCCCCTCCAAACTTTTGGTCAAGTTTAGAACCACCAATTCTCAATCTTTAGGAGGAAAATTACAAATAATGGGGACTGTGGAGAAGCTCCAGTGTCCCAGATTGCACAGTACCCTCAAGAACAAAATTAGTAGTGTGAAAAGACAGGGATGGCATTCGCACTAGTGGCAAACATCCTATTTTTAGCATCCTAAAGCAGGATTTGGGGGATATAATTACTCAGGTTGCACTTTGAATAAAAGTGAATTAAACGGACAAAATGGAATACTGCTGGACTGAGATAAAATTAAAATCAACATCAGACTTGAAAAAGCAGCAGGTATTTTAAACAAAGTACATTGAAGTTTGAAAAAAAGCAGTTGAGCTGTGATCATTGAAAAGAAGAATCAAAGGGAAAGAGGCATTTGTGACTTTGTGCAATTTGTTGTTTTTTTTTTTTAGATGCAATTATCTTCATTCTGTACAACTACACTTTCAAATAGAAATTCTTGGCGTTAATCAGCCATCTCTTCTCCTTCCTCACCTGCAAAAAAAATTCAGAAGATGTTTAGACACGGTGTCAAAAAACCACGTTTCAGATGAAACTGAGGAAGCTTAACAGAATTAGCTCTAACCTGTATAAAAAAGGAACACCCCAGATACTTTATTTCTTACTGTAAATAAAACATATAACATGCTCATATACATACATAGGTATAAAGTCAGTGTATATGTGTGACCACACATATATATAGTGAGAACATACTTCGGTGTGCACTCATATAATCATGTTTACATTAAAGCACTTATTTAATGGTACCTACTCGATTATTAAAAAAAGATGAAAAAAAATTCCCTATTTCCATAATTACTTTAAGGAAAGATACAGTAGGGTACACTGTTAGTCTCCCCTTGCCTTATATTGCCACTAACTGTTACTATGGCAGGGAGAGCAGGTCAACGTGCTCTAAAACATAATCCACTTGTCAGACAGGAGAAGAGCCAGAAACTCTCTCCTAATAACTTTGGCTAAGTGTGTCTAATCAGAATCAGCTTACACAAGATCACAGGTGCTGAAAGAGCTGGAAGCATTACCTGAAAACAGGTTACTTCTAAAAAGGAAAGGGCTTTCCATTCAAGTGATGCAAAGTACTACTTGGCACGTTGTGTCTATAAAAAAGAATCATCACTACTGTCATCTAGGTATTGAGCTCACTTTTATTAGAACATATGCCATATGTCTGGCTAAGATACAGCATGCTTAATGAATGTATCTTCCCAGTTCCCCACAGCTAAAAATACAACAGCCCGGACTCATGATAGACTTCACAAAAAAGCTAAAGCCAAAAGATCCTAATGCTGAACTTCCCTTTGAACAGGGCAGAACATATGCACTAACTGCCAAAATGTCATCTGTAAGAATCACTAAGATTATCCAAAATCCTTCCATGTAAAAGCACTAACTCTTCACTACCAGAGCCACTCATCTTACAATCTACATTGGAGTGCTCTACTTCATAATCCAGAGAAAATCTACACCCTTCCTTCCAGCATATTCCTAAAATCCTGGCCTACTCCACTACACTCCAAAAATGCTCCCTGAGATAATGAAAATTTCATCCTCGATAATGAACACATTGCTTTTGAAAGGAGCTCCATTCTGGTCCTTACAATCTACCCCAGAGTTGTAGCAGTTCCTTTTCTTGGTTCTTTTTTTTTTTCTTTTAATTAACAAAATAGACATGTAAGCACAGCTTTATAAGAATTAATTTCTTGTTGAAAAATATTTGTTAAAAAAAACTCCTCATTTTAAGGACAATTCCAGTTTCTCTTCATGTCAAATATTATGCAGTATGCATATTTTTGTGTAATAATTTCTAATCATGTAATCATGATTTATTATTAAACATATTTGATGTTTGTCACATTCAAGACCTTCCATCTCAACAAAAAACTTCAAAATCATAGAATGGCTTGGGTTAGAATGGACCTCAAGGATCATCAAGCTGTAAGCCCCCTGCCGCAGGCAGGGCCACCAACCTCCACATCTAATACTAGACCAGGCTGCCCAGGGCGCCATCCAACCTGGCCTTGAACACCTCCAGAGACGGAGCATCCACAGCCTCTCTGGGCAGCCTGTTCCAGCACCTCACCACTCTCTCTGTAAAGAACTTGCCCCTGATATCCAACAACAAAGAAAAAAAAAAATCTAACAAGTTCTTTTACTTAGAAGTACTAACTTAGGTCAGCATCCCATTTAACAAACTATAGAAAAGCTCCCTAGTTTACTAGAAGAAAGTCAGTATTACCCACTAATAACAAGCAAGTCCCGTATACTCTTCTGAGTACTCTTCTAGAAGAGCATCAAATGAATGTCATTACAGATCTCACATATGTCTGCAAATACTTAGGGAACCACTGTGAAGAGAGACAGCAGAAACAGAGTGTACTCTCCTTACTTATCAAGCCCTTCTAAGAGTGGAATATTCCCACTGAATGGAACAAGAGAAAAGAAACACTATTAAGTACACAATACCACTAACCTATGAAGTAGAGAGGACAAATGGGCCAGTGGGGATGCACTTAGCTGAATTATCTTATCATTACTTAAAAACCCTTGTACCAGAGTCTGTTAGAATCATAGAATTAGCTAGGTTGGAAAAGACCTACAAGATCATCCAGTCCAACCATCCACCTACCACCAATAACCCCACTAAACCATGTCTCTCAACACAACATCTAAATGTTTCTTGAACACCTCCAGGGACAGTGACTCAACGACCTCCCTGGGCAGCCCATTCCAGCTCCTGACCACTCTTTCAGAAAAGTAGTATTTCCTAATGTGCAGCCTGAATCTCCCCTGGCACAACTTGAGGCCATTCCCCCCTTATCCTGTCACTAGTTATAAGAGAGAAGAGGCCGACCCCCAGCTCACTACAACCTCCCTTCAGGTAGTTATAGAGAGCGATAAGGTCACCTCTGAACCTCCTCTTCTCCAGACTGAACAATCCCAGCTCCCTCAGCTGCTCCTCATAAGGCCTGTGCCTGGAAGGCCTCTGTCTGGAACCCCTCATCAGCTTCACTGCCCTCCTCTCAACATGCTCCAGGGCCTCAATGTCTCTCCTGCAGTGAGGGGCCCAAAACTGGACACAGTACTTGAGGTGCGGCCTCAGCAGTGCTGAGTACAGAGGGACAATTACTTCCCTACTCCTACTGGCAACACTACTTCTGATACAAGCCAGGATGCCATTGGCCTTCTTGGCCACCTGGGCACACTGCTGGCTCATACTTAGCTGAGCATCGACCAATACCCCCAGGTCCGTTTCCTCTACACAGCCTTCTAGCCACTCTGCCCCAAGCCTGTAGCGTTGCCTAGGGTTGTTGTGGCCAAAGTGCAGGACCCGGCACTTGGTCTTGTTGAACCTCATCCCATTGGCTTCAGCCCAGAGATCCAGCGTGTCCATCTCTCTCTGTAGGGCCTTGCCACCCCCAGGCAGATTGACACTTCCAGCCAGCTTGGTGTCATCTCCAAACTTACTGAGTATGCTCTCAATGCCCTCATCCAGGTCATCAGTAAAGATATTGAACAGGATAGGCCCCAGCACTGACCCCTGGGGAACACCACTCATGACCGGTCACGAGCTGGATTTAACTCCATTCACCACCACTCTCTGGGCCCAGCCATGGGCTGTTATTAATATTGATAGAGGTTTGTGTGAACAGTTATATCATGCTTTACATATATATAAATGATATAAAGTGATAAACTGACTAAAATTTATTAGAGCTAAAAGGTAAAGCATCACCTTTAATTTACTCCACTAAACAAATGAAACATAGAACTTTCCTATTTTCTTCTTCCAAAGGTCAGCAAGCCATCCTTTTACATTTCTACAGCACATTACATACCATAGATTTCAAGTTATTTTACACACCTTTGAATGACATCCACCCAGCAGAAAAGTCTTCTGCAGGCAGGAACCTGGCCAGTATTTAAAACAAAGTGCACCTCTTCAAAAGAGGTCATAAAAATGAAAGAACTAAACCCTATACTTCTTACAAGTATTCTGTCCAGCTACAAGAAAATATAACACCATCAGGTTCAAAATACTGGCCCAGAACCTTACAGCCTCTTCTACAGAAACACATTTATTTATACTAGCCAAAGTCTTCATTGCCAATACTCTTCATTCCACAAACACCAACAGGCGCACACAGATTTTGGTGGAGTTCTTGATGATTCACCACCACATACATACTTTCCAGCCAGAAGCGTTTGTTGGTGGAGCTCCTGTGACTCACTTCCAATGCACTTTCTTCCTCATCACCGTGGTCCCCTGGTAGAGCACTGGTGATTCATTAATGCACAGCTAGTCACTTCAACTCAAGAAGTTTGCCAAATGACTATACTGTGACTTCTGCTAGTTACATGAATAAAGAGTGCTCTATAACTGTTCACATCTTAAGTAGTTGAGCTCTGAAGGCAGAGCTGTTCCATGAGCTTTGCTAGGACTTGTCTTTCCTAATTTTGACTTGTCCTATTTGTGGGAGCTACTGTAACACCTTGTCTTGGTACTCCATCTCATTTCCCATGTGGTCAGGTAACTGCAAATTACTAACCAAAGGAACACTTCAGAAGATCAACAGCACCATGAAACCTCTTCTAGACAGCCCAGCCAGTTGCATATCATACTGAATCCCAGCACTAGGAACAGAGAATATCTTAGCTACAATATTACAAAGTTCATGATGCTAACCAGAAATCCAGCTGCACACATTTCATGCTCACTAGCCATAAATTTGTCCCAAGCACAGATCATTCTTTTTTTGTCTACAGGGGAATACCTATCATAAAACAATATAAAAGAACGCTAAGCTAGAGCCCAGGAGTTACTAATACTTTAAAAATAAAAAAAATCCTGAAGATTAAAATCAGAGATAACTCTGAAGGTGCAGAAATATAGGATATATGTACAGGTACCTGAAAAATGTTGACATTCAGAACATGCTGCCAGCCATGGCATATTACTCCATGTGGATACGCATAACAATAATTATGCTGTTTATAACTAATATTGCTGTTATCACAGAAGATGGTTTCCCCCTGTTCCCCAGTTTCTGATTGCTCATATACAAGTTGCTCCAGAAATAATATCTCATATTTATTTCCATGGAAAACACAACACATACAAACAGCACAGTAACACTTTTTGATAGAGAAAATTCTCACCTACAAAACATCATTTTTCAACAGTCACCCCATTAGGTATGCATTTTCACCAGCAATGAAAAAGAGCCTGCAGGTTGCGCCCATTAAAAATCTGCACCAGTGGATCTGACCCACTGTCACCACTGCTGAAATGCACCATCCACTGCCTCACTACGCCCACATCCACTGTTGTGGAGACCAAAATGTTCAGCAAGCATCAGCGAATGTCAGCGGGTGCCATTTTTCCATGGAAAAATTCAGTTCCACACCTTTGCTTCATACTCACTTCCATGTCAGATGGCATTGTGTCAGACTGCCCCTCTGCTGCCATCTGTCACATGGCAACAAAATGTAATGGAATACTGGCAGGAAGGTTCAGTCTCTACTGCTATACAACTAACATCTGCCTTTGATGTTGTGGACCAACATAATACAATAAGATGCATTACTTTCAGAGCATCCCTTGTATTTTGCCCACTGAACTGAAAATAAAAGGTATCAAAAACTACAGGATGTAATACGCACACAGAAGATTTTACAACTCAAAATTATTGGTAGGGTTCCCTTCCCCCTCACTTTCCCATCGCAAGTTTCCCCCTTGCCCTATGCTTTTCCAAATGGCTTTCACAAAGAAGATTTTGAACACACAGTAATTAGCTACTTTTTAAACTACTTTTTTAAATTGCTTTGTTTATCAGTGATATCATTATTCTCCTCTATCTCAAATGTAACACTATATGTTAAACCTGATACCCCCATGTATCATGGTATTTCAGGTTACAAGCATCAGTCAGTGTTCTCCTTGCAACATTACTCAGTGTAACATTGCATCTAAGCACATAACAGATTCTGTACTGCTGTCAGTGATGAAGACTTAAGTCGACGATGTGCACTGAATAGAAGCCCCCAGAAAATAAAGTTATGTCATATGGCTTTGGCTGCAGTCCACCTTACTTCCTTTCATGTGAAATTAATGTTATTTAAACTTAGTATCATTTCTTCTCCCTCCTCTGCCAATCATTCACATCTTAGATTAGCTGTTACTTCCAGTTATGCATGTGTATATCTCAACAGATCTCCTTTACTAGTCCAAAATGTTGCAGCTTTCTCTTAAAAACTTCCAGTTAGTTTGTTTATAAGTTGGCCAGCCCAGTGAGGAGTTAAAATTGAATGCTGTTTGCAAAAATTCTCAGATCTGTGACTTCCAGAAAGAAATAGTTTATTTAATAGTAACTGAATAAGTTCATGCCTACATATTGAAAATTACTCACCTACAAAGAAAAAGAAAGGCATAACAATATCTAAGTACTTTATGCTGCAAATTATCCTATCACTTTGTCAAGGTTTTGTGATTTTCGGTTGTCGGTATTCCACATCATAACATCATGTAGCGAATGTACCTGGTTCTCAGAAGAGAAGGACTACTACATTCCCCACGGTACTTTGCTCCTCTGTTACCATTTTCCAGCCAGAGGGAAAAGCTCGCAGTATAAAAACTTGCAGATCACGAGACCTCGTCCTTTTTTCCACTGTCTCTCGTCTTGGCAGCACCTCGCTCTCCAGCCATCTTATCGTCGGTAGTAGAGTAAGGCCTACCTTGATTTTGGGACATTCTCTCTCTCTGTATTGGATTTATCAGCTTAAATTGTAATTATATTGTATTATAGTGTGTTGTTTTGCATTCCAATATCTTATTTAGTAAATTAGTTTGTTTCTCCTCAGATTGTTGCCGCTGTTCTTTGCTCTCAGGGCCACCTCCTTACCCTTTTCCCCTTTTCCCTTTTCCCAGGGCGTGGACCCGTGGATCCCCCACCCCCTTCGTCACGGAACCGGGCCGAATGCCCGTAAACCGTTGACACACTTTGAGAAAGGAAAATTAGTAGGCATATACAAAGGGAAGATTTTCAGTGTGTTTGTATATTTCATATTTTTTAATTGTGTTGATTTCTGTAGCATAAAGCCCCGTATCCAGCATTACTCTTCCATACCTTTAGAGACAATCATTACACACTGAAGGCTGAATGGATCAACAGTTCGGCTATGCAAACAGTAGAAGAGCTGTCAGCAGCATGACCACAAAGATGTATAGCTACATTTCACATGCACACATAAAATAACAACCCTCTAGCTGTAGAGTTCAACAGGAAAAATACTCAAAAATAGTTCATAGGATATACAGAACAGGAGCCTTGTACATCCCACTTTGTCTCCAAGAAAAAAAGATCACAGCAAATATTTCTGTGTACACCCTCTGACTCAAACTGAAATTTAATGGAAAAGGATGAACACAAGTACCCACCTCTTGGGTAAGAAGGAAGAAAGCTATGAATTCTGTCCATTACTCATAAACTTCACCAGGATGTGAAACTATACAGCATGTCTTAGCTTCTCCCAACCCCGTGACAGAGAGGATGTTCTCCAGTAGTGGTGATGAGTAAGCCACCAATGCCACTAGTCTGTCCCATACAAATATATCTTATGTTTAGATGAAGGACTCAGTAGGCTGCTATCATACAGAAAACATTTGAGATGACTGAATCTAGGCAGAGTTGAAGGCAGCATGGCTTCACCATGAGGCTGGTTGAGACACCCTTCCATCCTCCTGCAACTAGCAGGCACACTGGCAATCCACATCAAAGGAAAGAAAGCGAAGCCTTCCAACACAGCAGTGAGTGCTCACACACAACCCAGAAAATGCTATTCCAAAAGGCATGGGTCCCTCAAAGGCCCCAGATTACCTCTTTCAGACACGTGATTATTGAGGCATATTCAACATTGACATTAGACTTCAACACATCAAAATGAATATCCATGTTTTTATACAAGCACACAAGTTCCCCCACTATATTAATATTTTCTTCTTCATGTATTAATCCTAATAAACTTACCACTGGAACCAACATTCCCAAATGGCTATAGTGTGAGGACATTTATTACTGACATCTTTCATTTTTCTTTGATCACCAAAGGCAAATTCAAAGCTACATATTCCATCAGTGACTACTAAACAGCTCAGAAACCTCACCCCTGAAAGTCAGCTATTATCTAAGACTGCCCATAATCTGAAAGACAATCTGAAAGGCTACACCTAATGCTTTGACTGATGGGCAAAAGAAGTTACAAAGCCCTTGACACTTGCAACATATAATATAACCAAATTCAGTCCTCAGAAGCATCAAGAGAAAAACAAGTAAACCCTCAGAACACTACTAATTTGTCCCTAGACATTACTAAGAAAGCTATGTTTCAGCTGCATATATTCTAGTGCCAAATAGACAAAAAAAGACTAATGCTTCAGTCTATAGTGCCTGTATACTTACAGGAAAAAACTCAGATATAATTATATATTGTAGCACATGCACATCCCACAAAGTAACAAATCCAAAATGTTCAGCATCTGTTTCCCCTACTACCCAATTACTCAACTTCCACAATCACATCTCATATGTGAAACCTACTAAATTCTCAATGATATGTAAAAAAAAAAAAAAAAAAAAGTTTAATTATTACTTCTGCAACATTTCTGAGGTTACATTCTGAAAGCAAAAATATAGTCAAAGATAAACACTATTCTCATGCATTAATATTCAAATGCGGCTAGATAGTCCTACTGGTGATTTATTGTGTGTAAATTAAATTTCTACATAATTTTAACTTTTATTCCTGTAATTACAAATGCTAGAACAATTAATTTTAAAACATATACATTCCTATAGTTATTTTTAAATTCTTGCCCACTGAAGAAAAAAACTAAAATGAGCTTTATTCCATCTAGTTATTTATTCATTTTCTATACTTGGAACAGCATTTTAGGCCAGAATCCCTTATCCTGAATTAAGGAAGGATCTCCATGAAGGATATGTTCATTTTACATTTAGTACACAATGAACCAAGCTACATAGACACTCCAAAAAAAAAAAAAGTCATGCATCACCCACTACTTTGTTTTCTTAGCATTACCCAGCCTATATTTTGTTATGACAGCTGCAAAATCACCCCATTACTCAAACCTCTCCTCTCCTCCCAGCTTTACATATTTCTTTGCCTTTTGCACACATCCATTCATACACACCCTGCCACACTGCAAGATCTGAAGAACCTTCCTTCCACATTAGCCAGGATGCTAGCAGTTATTTTTTCCACTCTTCCTCAGAATCAGGCTGACATTGACCTGTCACTTCCAGTACCAGCCTGCATCCTCAGTGTCACTCCTGCCCTTCCTCATCAAATCTAGCCAGTGACTCTTTTTTGTCTCAAATCAGCAGAGAAGTCTGGGTTGATCACACTCCCCTTATCATACATCAACGTGCTGTCCTCATACAGGTCCTGCAATTATCTTTAATTACTGGCTTAAGTTATAAAGTCATACGAACTGGCAACAGCACCTATAGCATCCGTTATACCATCTCCCTGGTAGTACTATCTGTTCTGAATTCTAGACTTAGCAACAGAAGAAACTGAAGTATTTCAAAAGACAGAAAGATAAAATGGAAAGAGTTTTAAAGTGTAAAAGTAACTAAGAGAGGGGAGAGGGAGGAGAGCAACCTTCAAATAAATAGCAATTATTTAATCTCTTTAAGCAGAGGCTCTGATAGAGTAACACACTGTACTAATATAATTTATAAATGCAACTTTTAGTATTAGTTGGCCTGCTTTATAGGCAGTTACATTTATTTCCTCCCAACTGCATAAACCAAACAGGGAATTTCATAGCCACATTTTAAAGTAACTCAAAATATTTTGGAATATTCATTAGGCAGCTGTGTAAATCCTGCACTCTGCCATTCTTCTGATCACTCCAACAGGAAATGCCATTCTCTATTAGTTGAAACTTCTGCAAAGTGAATGTGAAATCGTATCGACACTCTCGTCAGTGCAAACCTCTGACTCAGCGCTCTCTCACAGTGTAAACAGTTGCCTCAGGAGCAGGGAAGTAAAGAATCAAACCAGAAGTACAAAACGCTATTTCTTTTTTCCGCTGTTACTGGTCTGTTACTTATCTTTTCTTATTCTTCATATCTGTTTAAGCTACTTGCGCTTACATGTCATGCTTCACAATTCTGTTTGCCTGTAATATTACTAAACAGATTATGTTTGAACCTCAAGATACACAGTATGCCAGAGAATATTTGGTACAGTAATCACCCTTATATTTCACTGATTAAGGTAAGTTCAGTCCTACTGGGCAAAATAAATATTTTACTGAACTTGTCCTGTAGATTGAGTCTCCGTGCTCATAAGCACCTTTGATAATAAAAGATGACATACAGTGATAGATTATATATCATGATTATAAAAAGAGACACATAGCAGCCTTCAGCTTGCTCATCTGTGGTACTTTGACCCGTGTAGCTTTACATTATTTACAACTTTTCCCTAAAATTCACTTTCAATTCATTCAAGTAATGCCAAAAATTTATAAAACATCTAAGTGAAAGAATAAAATTTTAAACTAAGAAGGACTTGCAAAGAAGGGTGGTTACATACCACAGTTGATAATGCAGTCAAAATACACTGTTGTGGCTTTGCTTGTACTCAAATACAAGATCTCTCTTCACAACGCATTAGTGTGCATGTGTTTACAAACATTTTCATAACATTTAGGTAGATCAGAAAAGGTATTTTAGATTTTTAAACTAAGTCCTTTTAAGCAAACTTGGAAAAGGTGTAGTGTCTGCCTAGCATTGAGAAGATGGCTTAGATAGTGCAAATATAGTTAATTCACTAACTGCTAACAGAGGCAGCTTTATAAGAATTGGGAAATATATCCAAGAAAATCTGTAAAGTAGGGCTGGAAAGTTTTCATTTTATTCTAAGCAATTCATACTTAAGAAGCAGAGCTCAGTAGACAAGCATTCACATAGCATTTAAATATCTAAAAGATCTCGAAGCAGAGAGACTCATGTGAGCCTGCAGGCTGCAAGCATTTCATATTAGCACTGACATGAACTTAACACGTGGTGTAAGTCATTGAATTAAAAAGGCAGTTGCAAGCAAGCCAGCTTTTCACAGCCTATCTTGACATTCACCCATTGCACTTCATACTTATTATTAGTTATGAAGAGTTATGGGGTTCAGAGCCATTCTTCCAAATTCCAGCAGGGATTCAAGAGCCTGGATTTCTGACATCATAAGAAGGTAAATAAATAACACCACTTTTCAATACTAGACACATATCTCTCAAACAGCTAACTTCCTATATAAAGCTGGTAAAAAAAAAAGCTATTAAAAATACAGAAGGGAATACTGAATGATGCCAGTAAGAAGAGACTCTACAGACCTTTTTTATAATCTTGGTTGAGAAAGGTAATGCTTGTGTCTCTTAAGAGTCAGAAAGATGCTCTCCTTTTTAACCAGGTTTATCAGAGTGAAACAGCAATATTCAACATGTTCAATAGCTTTTCAACATGAATTTTAAGACATCTCCATCACAAAATCAGAAGTTAAAAACTAGCTGAAAAATGCAAGATGAGAGAGAATAAATGTAATGTTAATGATCATGTCAGAACTATCGTTTGAATTCCATTTTAAAAACAGAAATCAAAATATGATAATTAGACCATAAAGTATTTGTACATCTCAGATCATCAAGCATGCACCCAATTAGATACAGTTTTCTGGTTTATATTCTCAGACATCCTATTGCACAATAAATAAGATTTCTGCATTATAGCTGAAACCACACCCTGAAATCTTCAGCATTGAGACTGTGCTTCCCTAGGTAAATGTATCATGATTTTACTCTAAGGTCAACCATTAACCAATAGCTACACTATAACAAGAAAAGTCTTTGAAAGTATTAATGCCAGTGATGCATGCCCTTTCATGGGTAATGTTTTTCTAAAGTGAATAAATACTGGACAGTTTATAAATAAAGACATTCTCAGTTTCAGAGACGCCACTCATGAAACATCTCTGCAGCTGTCAGGCCTTCAACAAACATCTTGCAGTCAAGCATAAACCTAGATGTTGGTCTGAATTATTTTGCTTTCCTCCATGCTAGACCACATGGGACCATTCTGGTAGGCAAGCTTCATCATACCTTCGGGCTTCTTTAGTTACTAAGATACAACTGCAGGAATGGAAATTTCCTGCAGTGATGAATGTTGGTTACCAGCAGACTGCGGTCAAAATGTGCTTACCAGATTCATATTTGAGGTAAATTTGTTTTGAACCAATTCAAGATCAGTGTGGCCATTCAGACCTCAGATGTCTTGTTTTCTCAGTTTAACTGTGTGTGGTCTCACAGCTTCACTCATTAACATGCACCTCTTGTCTTCTCATTAAGTCAGACGAGGGGGAAAAAGTGGCTAAATGTCTCAGGACAAATTCTCAATTTGATCTGATTCAATGATTTAGTGCGAACAACTCCTCCAGTTGGGACTGCATTTTCCCTCCCTCACTTCAGCAACATCAGCTTTCCATTTCAGCTATTGAAGCTTCATTTCAGTCCCATTCAAGGTGAAAAACCCATTTGCAGTTTCTCTGCAGAAATAGAGCTACACTGTGAATGCCATTACTTAGCTCTGCCTCACACTTGGCATAATTTTTGCATGTTACAATAAACTATTAGAGAAACTATAAAGTTAAAATCTGCTAATGTCCCACATGTTAATAATTCATGAAACAATAATACGTCAGTTTTACTGTCCCACTAAAACCAGAGCTAAAAGCTCTAAATGCTCATTTGCAAAGGCAGACCATGCTGTGAAAGACAGATAAAGAAATTCATTCTCATGTGTTTGTACTTTCATATAATCGAAGAATTTATGTTACAGATGATAAATGCACCAATATTTTATCTTTTGGTCTCTGCAAAACAGCAGAGAGTAACACACTGTACTAATATAATTTATAAATGCAAGAGCTTCCCATTACTATGGGAAGCAGGGAGGAGTTAGAGTCATCAACCATTTGGGGTGAATAGCTATGCTGAACAGCCCACTTTCTAGAGGCTCAAGACACTTGCAAATCCATAATCAAAGTTTTGGTTTGCATGCTCAGAGATTTAAAACTACTTGGGAGCATTTATGTCATTCTGCCACTCAAAGTGCTCAGTATAGAGGCATGAATCTCACTGTATTTGACACCCTTCTATAGCTGCCTCCACATTATGTGACCCAAGAACTGCCATTGCAGTAAGACTCCATGGTGCAGGTATTGCGATAATCACTCATTTACCTAGGATTTTTTCCATGGCATCAGAAATATGTTTTTTTCTAAACATATCATCTATCTTTTATGTCTTAGACCTCAATGCTTTAAAGATTTGACCCATGTACCCAAGTAGTGATTGAAGTTTCATTTAATATTTTCAATCACTATGCTTATTTTGCCTAAGTGATACTAGCATTAGATCCATAGAAAGAGACGGACATCTTGCACAGAAAATATTTTAGGTTACATAGCTCTCCAACTGACCAATTGCACAGAAATGCAATAGTTGAATCAACAGGCATACCAGACTTCCTAATTACCTTCAAAGTAAAAGCAAACTAAACACTGACATTTGTGATTAATAGAAGAAAAAAAGATATTATGATGCTTATATTTCAGCATGGGATCACAGCTGTGCCAACATTATCTGCTTCAATTAAAACTCCAATCACCTCATACAGCTGAGACAGCTGCAAGTAGGAGCATCAATATATACTGGCATCATACAGGTTTCTCTTCTTTCCATAACACACTACTATATTCTTAACTTCTTCTCTTCAGGCACTAGAATGGGCTGCCCAGGGAGGTGGTTGAGTCACCATCCCTGGAGGTGTTCAGGAAACATTTAGATGTTGTACTAAAGGGACTAAGGTCTATCGGGGAAATATTGGTGGTAGGTGGACAACTGGACTGGATGATGTTGGAGGTCTTTTCCAACTTTGGTGATTCCATGATTCTCTAAAGCTTGAACAAAACAAAGCAATTTTCTTCATACTTGCACTTTGCAATTATCATAAGTAGTTCATATTTAAGAAGCTCTTTCATCAAAAAAGAACTTAAGATGCTGCTCATACTACTGCCCTCCCAAGGGTTATAAATGTGTCATTTAAGAAGTTGACTTTCCAAGAGATGTACAGTGATCGTGTAATTGCACCTTCCATTTTTACAAAGTAAATTTCTGGCTCCTCATTTTACTGTGAGGTTTGTTTCGTTTAGAATCCCAGGCCTGTCTCAACAAGAACTTTCACAAGAGTCCACTGGTCTCCAAATGCTCTAAAGAAATATAACTGGCAATCTATTTAAGGAACTGTTTTGTTGGGGTTTTTTTTTTTGTTTGTTTTTTAAATGTTGAGGAGAAATATTTTGGACTTTGGATAGAATGCAAAATTCCCACTGAAGTCAGTGAAAAAAGTGTTTGGATGATAAACTAAGACCAATAAAAACGTACCACAATCTTTTCCTATTTATACTGGATAAAAAGAAGCCAGTGGACAACGACCAAGTAAATGTAAAAATATCTTTTTTTAGCCACAAACTTCCTGTAGGCTATCCAAGTCTCCTACCCTCCTTGCTGCCATTCATCATCCCAAACGATGAAGTACCTGTTGTTTTTTTCCCCTCACTCTGCTCTTCATCTTTAAAACAACCACCCTTAATGAAAACATTCTACCTCGTGAAGGTTCATAGCAGCTATTCTTCATTCCTTTTATTCTGAAATTTTTGATCTGCTCCTAGCACTGGCAGCAAGAATGAGAGCCATTAATTTTCTTTGCATATTGCAATTTTTCTTTCTACAAAGCAGGGTGGTGAACACAATATTATTTCTACTATTGTTGGGTTTACTGATGCCTGAAGAATGCTTTTAGGCCATTTCCAGTGCCCATTCAGTACTCTGCCTTCCCTTTACAAGACTGGAGAGTTCATCCTCCCACACAATTGCTGCATCTTTCCATTTTCTGGGACATGAGATATGCACGTCCTCTGACTGGCTGATTTTATACTCTTTTAAAGCTTAACTTCCTGGCATTCCATTTTCTGTAGGCAGTTTTTTTGTTGTTGTCATCATCATTCTCTTAAGAAAGTAGCGTAATACATTCAGAAAAGCAGACACAAACAGTTAAAAGGAAATGTGATCTTACTCATGTTACATAAATCAAGGATGAAGTAGAGTAGAGTACATGGGACACAGACCAGAGAAAGGCATAGGCATGCAGAAACAAAGAATGCTTTGAAGGTTCTTAAATAATCAAAGATCTCTCAACTTTTTACTGTAAAACTCAACTTTCCATCAACATCCAAAACTGGATTTCCTAAATTCATTCAAAAATTTGACTAATTACGTACAAGGCATTTATATTTATTTTAATTGAACTTCTTGTGAAATTTCATTGAATAAATAGTTATGAGGACCTGAAGCCAAATTTATGTTGAGTTTATTTCTTGCTCCTCTTTCTTTCTGGAGTGCTTCCATGTGCTCTTACACAGCTGCTATGCTCCACTTCACTGATGACTGATGTCTCTCACACCCATACACATTTTCACTGTGATCTGCTGTTGCCCAGCTCTTTTCCCAGCTTCCTATTCTTAAGTTCATTGAAATTTCAGTGGCTGCCACTGCACTACGTTTGGATGTTCTGCACCTGTGTTTTATAATGATGTTGGAACACCTAAATGAACATGCACTATTTTACATTTCTTAACAGTCACTCCTAAACAATAAATATATATATTTAGCTACAGAACCAGAATCTTAAACATTTGTCCAAAGCTTAAAGGAGACATTTTTATTGTTTCAGTAAGAATGCTTTTTAAAGAAAAATAAAGAAAAACACGATACTACCAGATCCAAATACAAAATCTCAAAAATAAAAAGATTCCCATACCACATAATGCTCCATTACCTCTCCAGGATCTTTGTTGCCAGAAATAAAACATCAGGTTACAATATTTCTGGTGCTGTTCAATACCAGCCCCTGTAAGGCTTATTTAGTATTTTGTTTACTTTTCTTCTTCAATTATTCATTTCAGTGACAAATTTCAGATAGCCTACAAGTGTCTAAAGAGAAGATTTCATCTCTGGAAACAGACTGTTCAGGACATCAAAAAACCTGCCATTCTCATGTCTTCAAACTTGATGAACCCCTTACAACTGTTATCAGAAGACTTGAAATACTTAAGGAATTAAACAGTTAACCTTTTCAAATGCTGGAATTTAACAAAGATGACAATGAATGGCTCTGGATCCAGTCTGCTCATGATAGAAGGCCACCAGTTCCAGCCCAGGATTTTCTGAGCTTAGGCTAAATTCTTGGACTGGATTCTAAATCTCTGTATTTGTATTTCAGGCTTTGGCACTCACCCATTCTTACCCATAGCAGTAATAAATTATGCAGTTAAGAATTCCATACTGATCTAAGAAACTCAGCTATCGGTGACTTCTGTACAAACTGAGAGTTCTCAGGACATCATGAACAAGGTAAAAATGATTTAAGACTACTTTCTAGATGCTTTAAAAATATATAATTGGATAACACCCCAAACATAGGGAATGTTATTTATTTTAATGGAAGAAGATGTCATGTGTATTAACCTCCACCAACAGGAATGAGGCACAGCAAGGAGGTGAAGAGAAGAAAAGACTGGGTAATCTAGCCAATGTTCGGCTGAGCAGCGGGGATCATCTGTGAGATAGGAGTATTTCACTGGAAAATGGTTTGGAAAAAAAAGGAAAAAAGAAAACTGGTTAGTCACTGAACCGGAAAAATAAAGCTGCTAAGAATTGATGAACAAAAGCAATACAGCATAACTTCTTGGAAGGCATCTCTCCATGCACTGTAACTTTTTTTTTTGTGCGTGTGGTCTCCATACAGATATTTTGTAAAACTTCACTCTGGATTGACAAAGACATCAGTTTCCAAGAAGTACATGCGAAGAACATACTCAGGAAGTATCATTAGGGGACTGGAGTAACGTAGTATGCTTTTTCTGGTATGTAACCACATGTTGGAGTTTTAAGAACCTTATTAAATTACTGCTTTATTAGAAATGACTAGAACCTATTTGGTTTATTAGAAGCTGACAGCTTCTAAAAATCAATTTCCACCAGTAACTGTTTTGAGAGAAAACATTAAGTTTTCCTCTTTGCTGCAACTATCACTGTGTTAAATTATAACATTTGATTAGTTTTTATTTTAACGTCATCATGAAAGGATGGAATGGAATGCTTTTGCCATTATCTGGTAACTAAGCTATATTTAAATCATTAATGATTACTTCCTAACGTTAAGCTCTGTAGCAAGAGGCCATTTTCCAAACAGAATAAAAAGATCTTATTGTACACCACCAAGGTAAGCAGAAAGTCATTGGATAAATTGGAGATCAGTTGTTAAGGTGAGATAACTCACCAATACTGAGCAATCACAGCTTCAGCAGAGGTTAAACTGCAGATATTTCAGCAAGTTTGGAAGCCGAAGACTTCAGAGTACCTTTAAGCTGCAGAGTACTGATGATCAATCAGCTGTAAGCCTTCCTGGCCTAAATCCACTTCTAGCCTAACTCAGCTCAGAAGAGTACTCATGAAGCTTAAGGCGGGGGGGGAAGGGGATGAGCGAGAGTGGATGAGTTATTTTTCTTGTGGGGGAAAAAAAAACCTGAAGATCACAATCTTAGATGTAAAACTGCCACAACAAAGCACCACATGTTTTCCAACTTAACTAGACAACACTTTGGAGTAGCAAAGATTTGTTTAACATTATAAGAATTAGCCTCCCGTATATATTATAAATAACTATTTCAGACCTCTCTTTGAAATGTGAAATATTCTGAGGTATCATCAATCTACTTCTCATGTAAACATACATAAACGGTATTAAACCCCTTCTGACTTTTGGTAATCTGTCTTGCCAAAATTCTGCCGCTAACGAGGAAATATAAAATACACTCTGGAGGCAACAGGCCTTCATGTTCTGATGTTCACCTCTGGGCAAAAAAGAAACAACGCAATATCCAAACATGGAGTGGTAACTTCTATGTAATTTATTACCATTCTATGTGAGAAGCAGCAACTTCAGACAGGATGAAAGAAAACAGCATTACAGAGCTAAATCCAGAAACATTGCACAGGAGAATCAAACAAACTATACAGACACCAAAGATGAGTGAAGAAATGGCCTAGAAAGGCACAGATGCACCAAGGAATTTTAAAAATTATGTAATAATCAACTTTTTTTTTTTTTTTTTACACTCTCTTTTCACAGACCAGCTCCTTCTGTAACGTACACTCATCTTACCACTTCCCTTTCTTTCACTCTAGTCTTGAGAAGCTGTGTTAAAATTTCCCAAGGGTTCATAATTCAGTCAGTAAGCAAGGTGTTGCACTTGGGCAGGGCAAATCTCAGATGTGTGTACAGACTGGGGAAGAACACATAGAGAGCACTCTTGCAGAGGTGGACTTGGGGGACCCTTCTGGTGAATGAAAAACTTGACACAGCTCACAGTGAGCACTTGCAGCTAGGAAGGCCAACAGCATCCTGGGATGCATCAAGAGGGGTGGCCAGTGGGGCAAGAGGGACAACTGTTCCCCTCTGCTCTGACTTCATGAGGCCCCTTCTGGACTACTGCATCCAGGTCTGGGGCCCCCAGCACAAGGATGTGGAGCTGTTTGAATAGGTCCAGAGGAGGGCCATGAAGATGCTCAGAGGTCTGGAACACCTCTACTGCAAAGAAAGGTAGAGGGAGCTGGGCTTGTTCAGTCTGGAAAAGAGAAGGCTCCAGGGAGACCTCACTGCGGCCTTCTGGTATCTAAAGGAAGTTCATAAACAAACAGGAAGGTAACAGACTTTTTACACGGACTGATAGTAATAGGACAAGAATGAAAGGTTTTGAACTAAAAGATGAGAGGTTTAGGTTAGATGGTAGCAGGAAATTTTTCACTCAGAGTGTGGTGATGCACTGGCACATACTGCCCAGAGAAGCTGTGGGTGCCCCATCACTGAAGGTGCTCAAGGACACGTTGGATGGGGCCCCGGGCAGCCTGATCTGATGGGGTTGCAGCCCTACCCATGGCTGGGGGTTGGAACTGGATGGGCATTAACGTCCCTTACAACCCAAGCCATTCTATGCGTCTGTGAAGTTTGCCTGTTACAACATTTATGTCTCTGTTATAATAGCTATTTCAACAAATAAACCACAAAGTTCTTAATAACTCTACAATGGTAAGAAAATAGAAGAATTATTGAAAACCAATGCAACATATTAAATGGCTGCCCACAGCTTTTATAGTCATTTAGATGCTAAATCCTTCCTTATTATCTAATTGAATTGAGGGGGGTTGTAGAATTTATCTCCACAAAATGAAAAACATATCAAATTACCTATTCTTGCATGCTTTCTGCAATCTATTATAGGCATCAAAATGAGCACCAAGTTCATTTATCCCAGTAAAGCAGCATAATATGAGAACTCCTAACTTTAGAGTAATTTAATAACAGAGTTAGACATATATTATATACAAAAATGTACGCCTTTTATACAAACAGGACACAACTATATCCTAAGAATTGAAACATTCACAGAAAATAGCTAGGCTGAAAACACAATTTATGTATTGCATAGAACATCGAGTTCAACAAATTTACTTACTACTCAGAAGGATCTTGCAACTACAAAGACCTGTCAAGATACAATACTTGAAATAAGAATGTGAATCGAGCTTTTAATTTGCCTTTTTTTTTTTTTTTACTTTACGGTAAAAAGAAATAAAATAGAAAAAAATACTTTTAAGAAGTTAAATATTTGTATTCTGTCAGAAAATAAGATTTTCAAAAAATTCAACATTTTCCCTTTCCCCAGTAAATAAAATACAGTTGAACTGACAGTTCTGTAAGCATTCCAATTTTGGCAGAACTACATTATTTATTAAAAATGAAATTCAATTCTCTCCACTGTGAAAAGTCAGCCAAGATTTATGTAATCTACCAAGCAACCTTAAATCTTTCATGTTAAGGACTGGAAATTCAAGTAAAATGAGAGACAAATTCATGTGGAATTGTCATCAGGTTTTTCTGTTGTGGATTCCCCCCCTCCCCCCCAAAAAAAAAAGGTGAAACTTACGCAGTGAGAAATAAAAGCATAAAGAAAACAGAAAAAAAAACAATGGATAAGGATGAAATTTCATTTAAAGGCAGGTAATGAGATTTCTTTAAGCTGGATAAATATCTAACCAATCAGCTACTAGTGTTCACAAAAAGCCCTATGCCCTATTTCCTCCTTTTCTTTTAGACTCATGACAAAAGGCCCAAGCGCTTGCTCTGTCGTCATGAAACACTTCCCCAAAGACTGTGCATTAGAACTCTCCTATCAAACATATGCTCCATAGCACAAGCAATGACACAGAAATCATGCCTAACTTGTGCCATTACAGAAATGGCATGTGCATTAAAGAACTCTGCCAAACTACAGACTGACACCATCCTTTAATCTCTTCATCGCCATTTCTTCTCTAATCTAATTCACTTCTTTCCAGTATTTATGCTGTTTACCTTTTGCATGCCTCCCAACTCAGGTAATACAATTCAATTTTAACAGTCATTTTTACATTTCTATTCCCAGTGCATTGAATGTAATGTAAAGAACTTAAAAAACAAGGTAATTTGGGCAACAAAAATGCCTGCACAGAGATTTTGTATTCTTCTTACAGAAACATAAGCTCCAGAGCAAAATTGATTGATAGCATCTCTTTGATGATTTTAATTATGGATAACAGTTTTCCTTCTAAACAGTTATACTATTACCCTGAAATAGTGACCTTTTTCCATTCAAATAATTTCAATCCATTTATTTTCAAGCAAACATACAGGCAATTGTATACTTTTTATAGAATGGATTAATTGCATGTGCCTTATTAACAGCAAAAAATATCAAGCTTATTAGCAGTACAACAGAAACAAGTATTTCAAATGCAATATCACATGAACCCTTTGGCTTATAAATGATGCTCTAATCAAACAGTAAGTAATCTAACGTGGATTTTTCTTTTGTTTGTGATGTGCTACAAATTACATTACAAGTTATATAATGCATTGTATGTTTATTCTGGCTCAGATTCTTTCACCTGTTCTCCCCTGGCACTGTTAACACTACCAGATGGGCCCATTTTAAATTTAATTAATTTGCCCTGTCTCCTAGGATTTCAAAGTAGTAAAGCACTGACAAGAACCCTGGTTCTTTCCTTACATGGTTACAGAAAAAGAACTTAGATGGAGATTTTCCTTTTAAGAACAGAATACAACATTCACAAATAAATATCTGGGGAGAACACGTGTTGTTCAAAGAAGCTAAAAATAGTACAATCAACAAGCATACATTTCACTGGGAACCTTCCTAGACTCTAAAAGTAACCTTATTCTTTGGAGTCAGTGTGAATTTAGGTACTCAAAAAAAAAAAGAAAAAAGGCTATGGAGCTAGCATGTTCATCAGTCTATATACAGTGTGCATTTCATAAACTCTGCATACCAAATTACAAAGATTCCCTTGTCATAAGTTTTCATTCCATCATGTTAATTGTTGATTCTTTCAAATGAATCCCTCAACACGCTGCAACTAAGTTTTTGTTTAACTCAAAATGAAGACTTTTTAAAATTTTTATTATCTGCTTACATGAGTTTTAACCACTTGCAGTTCTTTTTAAATGGCAACTGCTTTAACAGACTTGCAAACCACATTTCCTTAGTAACTCTAACTAATGAGCAAGAGGCCATTAATGAAGACTTCTGCTCATTCTGATCACTAGGTGGCTTTGCAGACACTTGGGCAAACCAATACTTTATAACCCCCTCCTCTCCTGTCACTCCTTTCCACCTAAACTCAGAACATTAGATGCATGGGGTAGAAGATAACCTCTTTGTGAAAACCAGCAAGAGGACTTGACAAGAAACTGCATGGCTTTTGACTACAATAATAAAACAGCATTCAAATTCTCCTTTGGGTATTTTGAGGTTTAAAATGGACCTTTCAAGCTGCTAAGTCCAATTTCAAATACACTATGCTCCTTGTATAGAGCGGAACATTTTGAAGCACTACTCTAGAGCCCCAGTAATGAATTTTCCCACTTGCAGAAAATGCTACTAAAACCTTTCAATCCTCTAAATTGAGCTTAAATCGCACAGAAGAGTCAACCCAGCAGAAGAATAAATTTTGCTTTAAACATAAATATGAAACGCAGACTGGCTTACAACCAGTGCTGCCACCTCTCTGAAGTCTGCCTGCATAATGCATTTCTTCTGATATTAAAATATCTTCATGATGTTTCAGCTCCTAGTATCACGCAACCACGGAAGAACACCAAGTTTTCACCTGCACAAGTCTGGTGACTTGCTTAAAGGGTGCTGACTCAAGACCATGAGACTGATCAAAAGCCTTAGGCCAGAAGACAAATAGAAACAACCTGTAATCAAGTTCTGAACAACCTAATGATTTTTCCAATACTTTGAATAGATGTAATACTATATACAAAAGAATATACACTAAAATACTAATTTAAAATCAGTAGTTTTTTTTAAATAAAAAGAATATCTAATATTTAAGTATAGGTTGGTGTTCTTTTAAGCTACAAGAAATGAACCCAAATTAGCCAAAAAATAACTTGGCCAAATGAAATCAAATACCCAGGAACCAATCCAAATTTAAATACACAATAAATCCTCTACTTTAACCAACACTAATGGCTACAGCACTACTATACTCTTAAGACATGCAATTAGCTTCGAGACTTTTAGATGAACTGCCACTTCCATTAGCTCACTAAGCACGTTCTCATTTACTCATCACAATTAGGTCTGTCAGTTTTATAAGACATAGAACAACATTACGTATTTTCTATAGGAACTGAACAATAGCCTACACTTGAATACTCTTGAAAATCCAAGGAGTATTTTATAAACCAACAGAACCTACAGTTAAACTTTTTTCAGATGTAAATGTCTATTTCCAAGACTAAAACTTCTTGTCCCAAAGTACAACTCAATCTGAAAAATATAACTATTAAAAGCCAACACTTAAATGGTGCCTCTACTTCTTGTAGATAAAAGAACATCTTTTTACTGAACTGACAATACAAATATACAAGAGACAATCCTTACAATCTTTTTCATATTTTCAGAAGCTTTTCTAGAACTTGTACCTTTAATTGGAGCGAATAGTAATAAAAGCTTCACCTTTATGAGATGTTTTGAAAGAAAAAGACCCATAGCTTTCCCCCCCCATGGTCTCAGTGATACCAAGAGAACCCTGAAAAGAACTTGGGCGCTAAGCTCTACCTGTTATCACAGACTATTACACTTTTTTTTCCCCTAGGTCAAAGAGGTAACATCTGCTTTAACAGTTCATCCCAAAGCAATTTCTTTTCTCCTCAGTTGAAATATAAAATATCTTTATCCATACCAACTTTATACACTCTCCAAAACGCTCATAGGATCAATAAAAAAAAAATAAGAGGTCATTGTAGAATATTTAGACTGAAATCAATAGTTCTTTCACAGCCCAACCTGTGACATTTTAAGGCCATTATGTGTCATTCAAAGTCACAGGTCTCACCAGCATCTTTTCCAGCCAGCTGGTTGACTGCCCCATCCTCAGCACGCAGCCAGCCTGAGGCAGCTGGCCAGGACCGCAGCAGTCCAGGCAAAGACAGAAGCCCAGGAAAGCAAACACAACTCCCAAAACAACGTTACAACACAGTAACAGAAAGAGCTCTCCGAAAGAGCAATTGTAGGTAACTGCATACGTTGAACTGGTTCAAAATAAATTAAAAAAAATCTCACCTCAAAAAGAAAGGAAAGGCAGAAGCTTGCCAAAAACCTAGTCTAGCATTTTTCCCTAAAAGTATGGTCTAATCAGACACTAACTGCTATTTGCAAAAAGCAAGGTCTATTAAGGGAATATCAGAGCTACCTGCTAGCTGTCCTTCAGCAGTTGTACCCTCAAGGCTAGCTCTGAGGATGGAATGCAAGTGCAGCTATCAGGTGTGCTGGAGCTAAACGTCCTGCATGGCTTCAGCTAAAGGCAATCCACTTAGCAACTCCAGAAAACCTAGAGTCTACTTTCAAAAGTACATTCATTCTTCAGCTAAAACATTTAAGTGAACAAAGCCATAGTCACCAAATGGACATAAAGAAATTAATATTTCCACATATACTAGAATAGAATGTCAATTAGACTGATGCTTAATAGTTAAGTCACATCATATTTAAAATTTTTTAGTACTCACATTTCATCCACGAAGTCCTTTCTCCCCATTGAGAGCACCCATAAATGCTTACGCCATTTAAGGAAAAAAAGCTGCTAGAAGCTGACAGTCACAACCTGTCCTCAGCAGAGTCAGCTCTGGTGCTTTGCTGAGAGCCTCCTCAGAGGCTTTGAAGTGTGGATTCATTAGTAGTATCAAACCACAACCTCAGGACAATAAATCCAGTTTTACAAGACATAATCAAAAATATTGCAGCCAGAAAATGCTTAATTTGCTTCACTGGATTGAATTTGTTGTTTTTTTTTTTTTTTAAGTGGTAGGTGATGCAGCCTAGCTTCAACACCCATTAAATCAGATCAGGTAGTCTACAACACTTTCACTTCATGTAAAGCCAAAAATTTGATGTATACACCACATCACAGAGCTCAGACGCCCTCACAGAACTCATCCTGTAATCAGACATGCCCTCAATCCAATTAGTCCTCCCTTAGCTCCTCAAGGGTGCATGAATTCAGCATAAATGCTGACCAACAGCCTCAAGATCTACCTACCATGATCCCAGCCTCCAACACACCCACCTCCTCAATCAACTCAACTTGACCCACCTGTTAACAGGGTGCAGCCATGCCCCAGCTGATCATTAGTGAAGGACTGGTCATTAGCAAACCAACAGCTTTCTTTTCTTTCTGCACCCAGTGCAAGTCTGGAGTATTTTCTGCCATACCCTTGAGCTACTTCAGAAATAAACATTACCTGTTACAAAACTGAATGTTCTATTTCTCCACGTACATAAAGGAAACAGAGAAGTCCTTGAAATTCTGGATTTACTTTGTTGCTTAAAAAAATAAGTAAACACTTCACCCTACATGTTTAAGTATTTCCCTCTACAAAACATGAATGAAAATGCATTCTCTCATTCAACCACTCCTTAATAAGAAAGGAATTCTTCTGAATAAACTTTCTCCTGTCAATTGTAAAGCTGTATTTTACTTTTCTACACAGCGAGCATACGAATAAAACTAAGACCTATTCACTAAGCCATTGGTGCTTCCCACCTTAAAGAAAACAACCCCAAGGACAAAAAAAAAATCACATGTACAGTCACCAAAGGGAAAAGTTTATGTATAGCCTTATAACAACTGTAGCCATAGAAATGACAACCCATTCTGATTACTCCTCAGTTTCAATATGGGAGCATTAGAAACTTGCTTCTCACTTATTTTTTGTTCAATTTAGATCTGAAAAAACAACTGAATAAAATAAGTATTTTTGTTTAGGGGGTATGTATCAATCTGTTAGGAATAGAAAATTAAAATTAGAGTATCAGATGGTAATGCAAGAGATACTGCTGCTTTAAAGAGCTTTAAGACTGCGTAACTTCACAAACAATGAAGCAAAGAGATTAGCTAGATCCTATTCAGCTTGAAGTCCAGGATATGCTGGACAACATATAAGGTCAACATCAAAAAGAAAAAGACAGTTAGCTGGATTTCAGTTATCTTCACTGACAAACACCAAAGAAAAGAAATATATTCTCAAGAATAGATTAACAATGAATCTTTCTAAAAACATCCGAAATTATCACTGTCTTTGAAATAAAACTCCTTAGTTAGATCTTAAATACGAATTTTGGTGTCTAAACAGCTGTTTTGGGAAGTATTAACTTTAGTTTCACATACTAAACCTAAATAGCTGTTGTGAGTTTTCTTTACAAATTACACATAATTTAGTAATACCAATTGGAAATCAAAAGAATAACTTGTTTTTCCTTCCACTGCTGGAATTACATTTTATCAGGATATCAATTTTCCTATAGTATATCATTTAAGTTAACACAAAAATGTTAACATTTAAATAATTCAAGCAGAGACAAACCTAAACATTTTGGACAGCATTTTCCACTTTTAGAAAATGAAAATTTCATTAATATTCTAGGGACACATTCCAGTGAAGCAAACAGCAAAAATAAACTGTTTTTATTGATTTTTTTATTATTTTTTAGGAACAGCAGATATAGAATACAAATTCACTTACTACTTATAGAAAGACAACGCTACAATTTACACTTGTAAGGAGGAGCAGAGGAGGTAAAATAGCATTTAGTCAGGACGAATGGCCTTATACCAAAAACCAAACTTTCTCTCAATCAAAGACAGAACGCCTTAACAATATATTCCACATCTCCCTAAAAAATCATAACAAAGCAAACCTTATCCCACAGATAGCAGAAAAAATAAGACTATGGTAAAGGACTCAAGGAAACAAGAATAGCTTTCTCCTGAAACCCTTAAGTAATATGAAAATTATGTGAACATACAAACACCTGTATAACGTTTCTCATGCTCATGGAGTCAGAAGCCTTTAGATACAAATTTTTCTTCAAAAAGAATTTAATTAACACAAGAAGCCCTTGAAAACTTCCCACCTAGTACAATCAACTTATCAGAAGTGTATAACTAAAACATTAAAACAATTCCTTTATGCAGAAAAACATTTGCACCACACGCTGCAGTATTTTCTGCTAACTAGATTGTTCTCTCCTTCCAAGTGATAAAAACTCAGAAGGAGGGATTTTTAACTTCAGTCCCTAAAACCCAAGCAGAGTTTATCATCTTCCTCATGAAACAGTATTTATAGTAGGATAACCTAGAAAATGTAAAACACGACATTGACCTGTTGATTGGCAAATGCACTATCAAAAAGTGACAGTGAATCACTTGTAGCTAGAGGATTCACCAGGACATCTGAAAGCGTCTGAAGTGTTCTACTGCTCTATACCAGCTACGATCTTTATAGGTCAAAGAAGCCAATAACCTGTTTCAAATAATTTATGTCCAGCAGAATACAAGTGCATAATCACAAGTGAGTTTAATAAGAGTTCACAATAGAAAAAAAAAATTACAAGATGCTTAAACAAATAATCATACTACAGTTATTCTATTTTTGTAATATAAAGGCCATCACTTGCAAACAGTTTTTTTAAAGGAAACATCTATAATGTTTCCCCTAAGCTTAACACAGAAAATAAATCCAGCACCAACACTGCTACAGTTAATCTC
This sequence comes from Numida meleagris, assembly GCF_002078875.1. Lineage (NCBI taxonomy): Eukaryota > Metazoa > Chordata > Aves > Galliformes > Numididae > Numida > Numida meleagris. The sequence goes on from NC_034413.1 coordinate 22,502,049, forward strand.
ATCATTAATAGCACATTTAGAGTGAGTCACCTTCTCAGTTTAACAAGAGATATCACATTACATAAGAATCTAGAAGATATCATGAAATAAAAGAAACAGAGAAAAAAATAGAAAATGGCATATTTAGTCAGCACTTGCTTGGACAAAGGGAAACGAACCTGTATTATAAATTTATTCCTCAGTATATAAAAATCAATAAAAATGCAGCGCAGTAGAGCTATATCTAACAGTTATAGTGACAAGCCTCTCAAACTCAAGCTCAGTTGTTTTGGTACATTACAATTGTTTATTATGTTACAGCACTTCTCAGCAGCCTTCTGGCTTGGTAATGAGATGTCTTTTTTTATCCACTTCATGTTAGCAGTTCTGATACCTGCGCATCTGTGTAACTGAGGTGGTGATGTTAAGCGTGTGCAAAGGGATTTCCAGGTCTGCCAACACATCCCTGTCTGCAGGTGAGCCATGGAGCAAGAGACTTTTGTCAGTTCAATCAAATGTGCACTTACTGCATCCCTAAGAAACACGCAGTGTTTGTCCATGTACATCAGTTTGCAGGAGAGATGCGATGACAGGAAATTGCCAAAAGTTCAAGCACACAGTTTGACTTTCAAGAGCAGTGGGGCTGGAAGGAGGTGTAGTCTTAACTGGAATGGAAACATACCTCATGTGATTTTTAAATATTGTTTCTAATGTTGAAATCCCAGACGTAATGGCCACAAGCCAAGTAAATATACGTCTCTACAACAAAAGAAAAAAGCTTTTAAAAGCTTAAAATGTTAACATAAGAATCACTTGAAAAAAATAACTGATTCATCTAGAACACTGTGAGCATCTAGGCCTGAGTCCAAGCCAGTGAAGTTATTAGGATTGTCTCCCTCTATTTCAACAGGCTTTGGATAACACTCTCAGTTTCTGTAGCTCTCAAGCCGACAAATATACGCAATATATCATCTCAAAGCAAACTGAGCTCAACACATGTCAGTGACAGCACATTCATTTAAACAGAACTATGCATACTATATATGGGAATAAATTGCTCCTTTGAAAGATGCAAACCCGACGTATTCTCATGCTATTAATACTACTAGGATTCAAAATGGGCGTTTCCTGACCAGTACATCTCTGACGGGCATGGAAGATAGGTATCTTCTTTTTTTCATTTACTCATACAGCTGTGTTAACGACAAAAGTGCTAACAGAAACTTCTGCTGCAGTGCCACCTTCTCTCGTCACCGAAGAAGACCTATATGCCATAAAAAGCATATTTGCACTTAAAAACCACGGGGTCAAATCTGGGATTGTGTACTTAGCCCTGTGTGAGGTTGGTATAAGCTTTACTCCAGCCTTGCGATCTCATAGGGTTTTGCACTTCCCTCACAGGGTGGGAGCAAGAGTCAGGCCGTAAGCACTCAAGCATGTAGCAGCATCCGAACCCAGTACAGAAACACAGTATTTTGTGATAGCACTGTCACTTGCAGTCTCTTTTGACACTGAAATGATACACGGGAGAGGAAAACACATTTTCAACTATTAATATCCACACACACAATGCTCCAACAATCCTTCCCTTAGAAAAATTCTACCTGAACTGTATTCACTTCCCAATGAAAATGTGATAATCTTCATATATGTAAAATGCATAATTACATGCAATGTCAGCAGGTATTCTTAATGGAACCAAGAAGACACCCCATCCCCTAATTTCTTCCAAAATTATTTTATTCTTCCATCTCACTAACTTCTCTGGAACTTCTGTCCTACCGTTTAACGCTAGAACGCATCACTGCTTCTGAATTAGAACCTGATCTTGCAGAAGTTATCACCAGCCAACCCTGAAATTCACATAAACTTTCATCAGTGTGAGCTGGATTCCACAGAGCAGCAGAGCCAATCTCCGCAAGTCCCTCTGGGGGGACCAGTGACCACTGTTCTGCATTTTGCCTGCTGACTAGAGATTACTGCTGCCACTGCTTAAGATTCGTCCCAGGAAGGACACTCAATGACTAAGATGCACAATCCACTTTCTTGCAACAGTGCAGCACAAACATGGAACATCATTGCTTTTCTAATTATAATCATTAGATCCTGTCCCTGCAGAGCTTATACTTAGAAACACTGCTCTCAAAATTTTCAATGTTTCTGTATCTGGGACTGTGAATTGCCCTCATTCTGCATTCAGAAATCCCACAGCTTCAAAACTGAGTACATAGATCACCGTTATTAAAAAGCTTTTTATTCCCTATTGCAGGCATTTCTTATGTTATGCTAAACTGCAAAAAATTGTGAAATCTAATGGTTTCCAACCAGCACCTACAGATTTGCAAATGTGTGAGAGTTGCAAATTCTTTCTGAGCACAGATTTTCTCCTTAAATGTATGCTTTGCAAAGCCGTGAGAATAAGTATTACACTGCATCAAAATAACATTTCTGTCGAGATTGTTAGGTTTACAGCTTAAATCCTTGTCCATACATTTTCTTTTCTGCATACATAACCAATTTGATCATGTCTTTATAAAATGTGAAATCCATTACGAGCTCCAGAGAGCTGAAAGTGCTTCCTATTTCACAGCAGACCAGCAGCTTGGCAAAGAGCCACACACCCCTCTCCACATCACTGCCTTCTCCACTTGTCCTAGTGCCACCTGCACAGAGCTGCCAGCTCACCTTCTACTAGCCCTTGACCCCTGTGCCATGCCGTGTCCCAGCTGGCCACCTGTGTGGTGGGACACACATGGAGCACTTACACACAGACCACCTGTCAGCCATGGGATGGTAACGATCCTGTTTTGCGATCCCAATCGAGCATGTGACTGAAGGGCAAAACACTGCAGCCTACTGCTAATCTCTTGAGCTCCCAGTTGTTCATCACCTTCTGCTCAGTCCATCTTTGAGGGAGTCAAAGTGAGGTTTCCACACGAAGATTTAAGTGAAGGCATCTCCTGAGTTGTGTACCCACATGCATCTTCTAATGTATTCTCCTACTTTTCTGAGTAGATGGTGCCTGGCTTTGATTTTGTTTCTTCAGTTTCATTTGAAGATTTACTCAGGTATTGTTAGGAAATCAATCAACCTAGCTCTTTGAGAGGCAGTGTGTTAGAAGCACTTCTTGTTTTAAGGAAATTAGAAATTAATTTTCCAGGACTCAGAGGGGAAAATTCTTAACTTCTCGGGGAAACCTTCTGCAAATATTGTACTTCCGGTAAAATTTAAATTTTTCTACTGAAAACAAACAGGAACGTTGGTCTGTTTCATTGGCCCAATCTCGCACTCTGCTGTTTATTAAATTTCTAAAAATATGTAGACTAATAGCACAGGAGCCTACTGCAGGCTAGCAACTGCCATCTATAATCACGGGATTCATTTGATACATAGAGGAGTCCCGGATTGCGTGGAGGAAACACTGAAATCCAAATGTGGGCACAGTGACAAAGACACACCAAGGAGCAGGGGCATGGGGTCCAGCCCCTCTCTCTTCATAAGCCTGCACTTGCTCTACACAGCCAGCCACGGGAGTGGGGTGCCCCAGATTTGGCCTTTCTCATTCCATGGCACCACTTCCTTGTTTAAGAGCTCATTCAAAGCCAACATTTAGCATCATATAATGTTTATGAAATGGAAACTGCCCCTCAGGAGTGTTCAAAACGCAGCTGCAGATCCATAAAGTCAAAAGAATTACAAACAACATTTAGTTACTCTGTGTAACTGTGTACATCTTTGTGAATATTTACTTTCTTTTTTTGTATTTTTCCAGAAACAAGAACAGCTAATGGCATTGCTCAGAGTCCTTTGAATGGAAATCTCACGTGCTACCTTCAACACACAAACAGGAATGAACTGGTCAAGGGACAAACACAAGGCAAACAGAAGAGAAGTTGTTTAACAATCTTTTCTTAAAATGTGCATGTAAACACTACAGAAAAATAAACATCATTTGCTATGTCTTTCCAAAATCACTGTAGCTAATTTTGTAATAATTACATCTAAAACTATAAACCAAACTAAATAAAGTAAAACGGGCTTCAATTGTAACGGTTCACATTACATGAAACACTGACAACACAGGTCAGGATGTACATTTTTCTTTTTGGCAGATTTTAACAAATGTCATTTCACAAAGGAAGCACGGAACACACAAATCCTGCAACTTCAGCAATTATTGTTAGTACATGATTAATATTAATATTCTATTAGTGTACAGTGACATATATTAGATATGGAGTTTCAAGGAGCAACGTAACCAGAAGTTTTTGTATTCTCAACTTACAATATCTTGACTTTATCTCCATAAAAAAGAAAATTCCATACTGAAGTTTCATACCACAAAGCATTAAACTGTTTATGCCACGATTTTAAATTTCAACCTTAAATTCTATGAGTTGAGGGAAGAAAAAGTTCTAAATCCTTCCTTGCAGCCATTAAAAAGGCTCACATTCACCAAATAAAGTTGACAATCACTGACAAATCTGAGGAATGTGATGTTGAGATCAGAATATAGCAGGAAGAAAGTGAAACTTTTTGCAGTGCCTTGCAACAACTTACATGGACATAGGTGTTGGGATAGCAACTCTGTGCCCTCTACCTTTTAGTATCTATACGAGCTATCCAGAAAGAAGCCACAGATACAGACATGAGAAAAATTTCTTTTAGCTCACTCGCTGGGGCCACTCTATGCAGCAGCTGAGAGGATGCTGGCAAGCCAGCTCTGCTGCAACCTGCGGAGCAGCATGAGAGCAGCAGAGGGAAGGAAGGGTCCTAACACACAGAAAACTTCTTCAGTTCCACAGCAGGAGGAGCTACTTCTTGTGAAATAGCTTTCGCTAGCAGGTCCAACACAGTCGACATAGCGTGTGTGTGTTTTTGCATTTTTCACCTGCAGCCCTGGCAGCCTGTCCCAAGTTACCATGCAGCACAAAGCACGTGCTTGGTAACAGCCAAGTTTTAGGCAGTTCTAGATTTTCCTTCAGCCTTCATACCCTAAATAGTAAAAATGGTGTTCTCCAGTAACTAGTTACTCCTTATCCACATAGAATTCCCCCCCAATTCCTCATTTTAGCCTGGAAGGAATGCAGGATCAGCCCATGACAGTTCTTGCTCACCAGAGACTTGGAAACTCTTACCAGAAACTATCTAAAAGGAGACATCTATCTCCCCCTGCCTGCAGAGCCCTCTCTCCTCCTGCCCCATGGACGCTCACAGCCATAGCAGCTCCTCCAGGTCTCACATACGCAAAACACTCAGATCTTGCAACCCCACGCAAATGCCATCTGTCAAATCACTCAGACTGTAAGAGTTGGAACCCCTTAACAACATGTTATTTAACTAACAGATACATATAGCCTAAAAGGTTTTAAAGACAATTTAGATATGCTTTTTCTGCTTGAACTATATCCCAACAATGGGCTGCTGGACCAACAAGACCCACCAGGACATTACGCATAGGAACTCTGCATAGAAGCCTCTTAGCTCCACTTTTAATTCTCTCAAGGAAAGACGCAGTAGGCAATGACCTGTAGGATTTTCTTTTCCTCCAGGATCCCCTAAATCCCTTTCAGCTTCATCTCATCATGCAGAGAATACTAAATAAACACAGAAGAAACTGAGCATAATTCTAAACTACTCCACCACTTGAAAACTGCCTTGTAGGAAATGGTATTTTGCAAGATGTGAATTATCACAAAAGCATTTGAGCTTTGTCATCATACCTGGCTAACAGCTCTCTGAAAAAGTTTGGGTTTGGTTTTGTACAGAATAAAAACGTCTACAGAGAAATGAAACGGCCTGGAAGGTTTCCTACAGCTTAAGGCCAAGTTAAAAGCTTTCATTTACGCTCACTCTCTCGCACTCCCTTCTTCCATAGATAGGCCCAGTTCCTAGCAAGTGCTCCACCTTCCAACGGCAGAGGAGGGGCTCACTCAGGCTCCCAGGCACTCACTGAGCTCAAGGCAAGCAAAGCGGGAGACTTGCACACCATAACTTTGGTGCCGGTTCCCATAGGTGCTGGATGCTGTGTGCAGCCCCGTGGAGTGTACTTCAAGGGGAGGAGACAGGAGAAAGGGGAAGACAGCTCACCGTATGTCAAAGCAAACCAGCAACCTAGCAACCATATATTAAAAGGTGTGTGTGTTTTTGTGGGTGTCTGTGTGCCAGGAATAACTGAAGCAGATATTATTCCATTTGTAATCCAAAAAATGTGAAAAGGGAAGGGGAGAAACTCCAGCTGCTGGTCTATTTTGGGGTCTGTCAAAATCCGCTTTCACAAATACAGAGTCTTAACACTTTCTACCCATTTGACTTAAACAAAAATGAAACCTGGACCTAAGCAAGCTCTCAGCCTTGGCTTGATGGAGACCTTCAGAGCATAAGCTGATCTCACTGCATGTACTACACTTTCTTCCTACCGGTAATACACAAAGGCGCAAAAGGCTGAGAGGTCGCTTCCAAGATATCACAATTAGGCTAGAGAAATGTGATCTAGTGCCTTACTTATGAACGTACTCCAATAGATACTCACACCTCTAGATACTTACACCTAATTTTTGAGACAGAAGTATGAGAGATGAGAATCTAGAGTCGCGCAGAACTAGCCTTAAAAAGATCGACTGGAGTGGGAAGTTCACCTCGTTAATTTCGCCGAAGTTTCCCACACACGGAACGGAGGGCTCGCACCGCTCAACGAGCACCGCCGCCCGTCCGCCACGCGCGGCCCCGGCGGCGCGTACAACTTCTGAACCGCGCCGTCCCCGCGCGCCACCACTTCGGTGCCCCCAGAGCCGCGTCCCCATGTGGGCGAGGGGAGCCGGGGGCACCTCTCGGGGATCGCCCACCGCCGCCAGCCTCGCTCCCCGTGTCGCAGCCCGAGGTGGCCCTGCAGAGCGGGCACAGCGCTGCCGCTCACCCGCCCGCCCGCAGCCCCGTGGCACACCCGCATCGCCGAGAGGTGTCCCGGGCAGAGGCTGGGCTCCGCTCCTCCTCCTCACCGCTACACCGCCACCGGGAAAAGAAGGGGAGGGGAGTTACCTTGTTTTTGACCCCGCAGTGGCAGCAGACAGTCCACAGGTACTTGAGGGTCCTCCACAGCAGGATGATAAACAGTCCCCCAAAGAAAGTGACCATGGATGAGGCGAGGAAAGCCCACCACATGCGCTGTCCGCGGCTATCGCAGGGCACCTCCATGGTCACCGGGATGATGAGCGCATCCATCTTGGGCACATTGACGGGGGAGGAGGACGAGTCTGTGTTGAGATTGTTGGCGTTGATATTGTTACTCATTCTAATGCCGCCGCCGCTGCCGCCCGGGTAGGAGCCGCCGCCGCTGCCATTTGCCATAGCTAACAGCGAGCCGGGCGCACAGGGGCTGCCGAGAGCTCCTCCCGCCGCCAGCGCCCCCCAAAAAGCCCATCACCAGCCATATTGCTGCCGCCGCTCAGCGGGAAAGGGGAAATAACGGGAGGGAAAACAAAAAGCCAAATCAAAAACAAACAAAAAATAATCAAGACAGAAAAGCGACAGCCGCAATCCCCGGTCCCTTCTCGGGAGCCGGCAGGCCGGTCAATTCCGAGCGTCCTCCTTGAGCAATAAAAATAATAATAAAAAAAAATAATAATAACGGCAAGGTAGTCCGCTCCTCAGCTTCCCACCCCTTCCTTCTCCCGCGTACGCAGCCCCCGCCCCCGAAAAAATCATCCACCACCACCGCCACACGCCGATGCCGCCGAGCGTCTCTCCGAGATCCCCAGCGCTGCGAGCCCGCTGCCGCCGCGGGGATCGCTCGGCCTCCGCCGCGGATCTTCCTGGAGGTGCTCTGTTATTATTGTTATTAGTCTTTAACTTGTTATTAGCGATACTGAGTCCCCCCCGCGCACCCTCCTCCTCCTCCTCCTCTTCCAAGTCCAGCCCCTTCCTCTCCTCTTCCCCCCGCGGTGCCGGCAGCAGCCTCCTGTGGCTCCTAATTCATCCTCCGCTGGCCCATCTGCGCGGGTGCTGCCGCCGCCGCCGCCTCCTCGCCCATCCTTCGGGAGCTCGCTCCAGGGCGCAGGCTGCCGCTCCTCACGCTGTTGCTCCCACACGCGCGGAGGCGCCGCCGGCTCCCGCCCCTCCTCCTCCCCGCGCGCCGCCGGGGGACGCGCTCCGCGGGAGGGTGCGGTGCGGGACGGCCCGGGGCTCCGCGCTGCGCCGAGAGGGCGCCGGCTCAGGCCGTTTTCCGGCTCCCCATGGGGCCGCCGGGTCCCGCGGGCGGCGAAGGAGGCGTGCCGGCGAGCGGCGGGGCGCGGCGCGGCGAGGGGCTGAGACTGCTCACAGGTGGCGGCGAGCGGCCGCTCCGACAGGTCCCGCCGGCCCGGGCGGGTCCATCGCCGCCGCCGCGCAGTGGTCCCCGCAGCCGCGGAGAGGCGGGGGCGGGCGGCCGGTTCGGAGGATGTCGTGACGCAGCGGCTAACGCACGGCGCTGCCGCGGCCCCGGCCCCCGCCGGCGCGCTCCCCGCGGAGCCCATCTTGCTCGCCCTGCTCCGCAGCAGCCCGGCGCGACATGGACGGGGGCTGCTACCACCCCGCGGGGCCGGGGAACGGGGCTGAGAGGGGCTGAACGGGGCTGAAAGGGGCTGAGGGCCGGGGAGGGCCTCGGGAGGCGGCTGAGCTGCAGCAGCAGGTGCCCGGGGTGCGGGAGGGCTCTCTCGGGGCCGGGCGGTGGGGAGCGAGGAACAGATGTCGGGGCTCGCTGTGAGCCGAGGGCGTTCTGGGCTTGTTTTGTGAATGGACGCGGGGAAGTGTGGCGAATGGCCCCGGAGCGTTCCTGGAATTTACCCGTAGAAATAGGAACAGCGATTGATAGTGCCACACTGGAGCTGGGAAAGAAAATCCAGATCACTGTCTCCTGTTTTGTTATTTTTTCCCCCTCAGATTTCCACTGTAAAGCAGAGGATTATTTATTTATCTATCTATTTATTTATTTATTGATCTCTTTATTTATTTATTAAATAAAGTCCCCATTTGGCGCACGGTCTGCTCGCTTGGCTGCATGCACAAAGTGTCACGCAGATCCCCTCATCTTTCCACGGGCAAAATGCAAAAGTCCATGGGAGCGTGGCTTTCCCCAGTCCATGGAGTCACGCTGTTGTGCACAGAGCCACCATGGCAAGATGGTGAGCTGGTAACCTGTGCCAGGAGTCAGGCCTGTTTCTGCATCGGCCATGAGTTTGTTTGCATTTTTTACCTAAGTGGCAGTAATGATATTCTTTGAGTCCTCAGAATTCTTTATGGGTCTCTAAACCTTTCACCTCCGCCTTTTTGATAATAACAACACTGCTGGTCTAACTCTGTGAGTTTACCACAATACTGCATTCTGGTGCCTTCCTTCGAGGAAGAGGTTCCTTCTGCAGGAGAGTGTGAACAGGGGCCTCTGAACAGAGAAAGCCAGCAACGTGGAGGTACATATGTATGAGTGATGAAGCACTGCATGACTGTATCCCAGGGGAAGATGAATGCTTGGTTGCATGGTACACCTGGAGCAGCTGCTGCCAGGGAACTGCTGTAAGAGGGGGCTAATTGGAGGACTTCAGAGTGCAGAACACAGGTTGGAAAGAAGTGTCACAGTTGCCACTCACAGCCTCTGGTAGTGCTGCCATCTCCCCTGGTCTTTATCATCCCTCCCTGCAGCTAGAAAGCCACCACAGTGACAGTGTCATGGTGGCAGGTTACACACCTTGGGGACCTGAGCCCAGTCCCAGTGGCCATGTGCTCCAGGTTTCTGGGTTGGAGTTCAGGGAGTGCCCATCCTGTCACAGTTACACATCCCCAGGTCCGTTCATCTACCAGCAAACCGTGGAATGAGGACAGGGCATCAGGATGCGGCCTTTCAATGCCTGATCTTCAGAAGGGCTGCAGGTGCTCACAGGTGCCCTTACAACTAGCAGAAACCCTGAGCCACAGCACTGTACACATAGATTCAAAGGATGGTCCCAAAGAAGTGTTCAGACTCAAGCAAGCCAAGCACACTGATGTATGTAGACTATACTCTCAAATTATTTGCTTTGAACGTGTTTACACAACATTTACAGGCTTGGATGAGGATAGGAGGTTTATTGTGAACACCTGTAAAAAAAACTGACTGAAGCTCTGCTACTCAAACATTCTTAATCTGAACAACCAATACATGCATTGGGTCTCGTAGTTCATAAATGTCACACTATATACCAGGGAGTGATCTGTGCTAAGTGAACTCCTGTTGTTTATGTAAACAGGTCTTGATATGCTGCAAATATTTATGATGAAACTCACACGCAAAGATAAACTGGTTGATGCCTGGTGAGGCATTGTCACAGAGAAGTTTGTTTACTGTGAGTTGTCTGCTGAAGGCAAAGCATTTATAAAGGAGGAAACTTTGTATTTTGTTCACAGATTCACAGGTAGAGATACAAATGACATTTGAGTAAGTATCAGCCAAGTTAAGTACCACAGGAGACTGCTCCCTACGGATAAGTAAAGCACTGCTTTCTGGTGTCCATTTTATAAAGAGTGGTTTTAAAAAACCCACTGGAGCTGTCTGCTCCATCTGCAGTGCTGACACCTGCATTTCGCATTGCCTGCAGTGTAAACTAGGTTTTCCAGCTGTTTCCTGGAGCAATCTATTCTCAGCAAACACAAAATTTACACTGATTAGTCTTCTATTTACTATTTCAACACAATAGCTCCACATTTACTTATTTAACTGAATAATATTTACAGAATGTAATGAGCACTGTGTTTAGCTGTGTTTTTTCTGTTGCTGCCATACACCATTGTCTGGGACACAATCATGTCAGCTTGACGTAAATCTGGAGAGTTTGGTTCTGGAGAGTATTTTAGCTGCGAGGAAATTGCTCCTCTTTATGTAAAATAGTTCCCTCTTGTGGATATTCCATGCACAGTATCACACAGAAAGTATTTAAAATATTCATCCAACCAGGATCTTTGCAATTAAAAGAAAGACCTCCATTCAGCCATGATCTCAGCACACAGGACAAACTTCTTGTTAGCAATTACACATACAGCTGAGGAAGAACAAACTATTGTGTTTAATCAGATATATTTAGCCTGCAAAATTGCTTGTTATCAATAACAATTTAATTAATTACAATAAACACAACAAAGCTAAAGTTGTATAACTGCACCTGAGTGAGTCAAGTATAAATCAGATAAGTTTGGTTGGTTGGTTTATGTGAGAAGCCTTCCTTGCATTACAAAAAAGAAAATCATAATTAAAAAAAGAAGGAAATAAAGAAGTGTAAAGAAAGGAGATAATAACAGCAGAACAGTAAGGATTAACAAGAGTCCCTGAACTAATTAATGAAGACAGAGAAATTCTTTGGAATAACAAATTTTTCATTAAAACTGAAGAACCCAAGCAAGTAAGAGGCACGGCTTTACTGGTGACACAACGTATTAATTTGGCACGATGGTTAAAAAGCCCATATGAATGCTATAACCACGTAAGATACATGCATTCCCTAAATGATGACTACGTGATACAAAGAATATTCCTTTTTGTTAAGAAATGAGCTGTGGGAGACCAAAGACCTAGTCCTCAGTTTTGCCAATAGGCATCTGGTCTGACTCAGTCTGTGGATAGGATGGAAAGCTACAGCATGGCATTAGCATGTTATTATCTTGAAGGAAAATGATAAATAAATAAAATAAAAAGACAGAATTGTCTGATAGAGTGCAATATACTGTAAACTTCTTCACCACAACATTTTTTATGTTTGTATTTAAAATTTTCCCATTTTATTAAAGGTACAACGTAAAGGTTGAAAAAGCAGCTTAAGGCTTTTTCAAGATAAACATTTAAACATTCCAAAAATTAGGTATTTATTCTCTACAACAGGGAAATAATAAAAATAATAATAAAAATTGTTTACTAGTCCATGGGCACGACCCATGTTAGTGAGCTCAGTGGGGCATTTGTTCTTGACCTCATATTGCAGACGCAATATCAGCTGGAACCAGACTTTACATACAGTCACAGATGCCTTGCATAATTAATTACGAGCCTTGCTCGAAGAGTATTTCTTACTATTGCTAGTTTGTCCTGGGAGGAGGGTAAAAAATAAGACACTTCTAGTGATTAGGCAGATACAGAACAAACAGCATGAGTTAATTCTGAGAGGTTTGTGATTTATGCAAAATGTTTGCTCTCTGTGATGCTGAGGAAGACCCCTGCTGCTGTAAAACACCCATAACTGGATCTGTTGCCTTAGCCTTTAAGAATCTAAAGTGGAATTTTTTTCTAGAGGTGATAATAATGTACATAGAAAACTAGTGTGACCACATATAGCTATATATTTGTATATGACAAATGATTATCATTTGTTCTTTCTATAGAATTTAGACAAACTATTTCAGCGTGTATTAATCAGCAATCTTGTCAAGCTTATTTTGCATATCCCCAATCCCTGTTCAAAGACTGAAGTACATATTTAGCATGATAATATATTGCACTCTCTAACACCTTCTTATCAAAGCACTTTGCAAATACGAATACATTCAACTTCATCACATCTCTCTGTAACAGTATACGTGAACACTATTCTTGGCAGCAAGGTTATATAACGATTTCCTTGAATTAGTTAAAACTTTGGTATTGAAATCTATTTTGGCACTTAAGCCTGGCAGAATCTTCCAGCTGGCAGGACAAAGACATACCTCAGCAGAATGTTTTAATGGATGGCCAATCATTCAGAGCAATCGTCTCCAGAATACTGGAACTCGCGCGCTCAGTCCAGCTAAATAAAATATTAAAGAAATTGCCATATTCGTATTAATCCATGCAGTATGTATAGAAATTTTATGAGGTTAGTATTTGCAAACATAGAGTATTTGCCCCTTGCCTTGCCTTGCCTTGCCTTGCCTTGCCTTGCCTTGCCTTGCCTTGCATGGGTTAGTCCTTGTATTTTGTTCATTAGCTGGTTCCTTCAACAAGCCCTAAGCATACTTCCTTGTCCACAGCTTTCCCTTACCAAATGACCTGAGCCATGCAGTATTTGATAGAAGCAACATTTGTTGCCAATAGGACCATTTCATACTGGAAAATAAGTATGCTTTATGCATTAGTTGAATGTTAGGAAGACATCGGAAAAAAGGTGACAACAGAAGTGATGGCTTCAGGAACAGTATTAATTTAGCTGTATTATACCTCCTGAGCTCTGCAAGTGCTTTTAATGAATATCAGTCCACACACATAAAGGGACCCTTGACTTCTTAAAATCAGAGCATGTTTATTACTGTTAGTACCGATGATTTTTCCTTCCAGACAGGGATTTTGACCCAGGGAAATAGAAATCAGAAAGTCATAAGGAGGTATTGTACTTGAAAGATCACTGGCTGTACAGCTCTGCTTAGATTTGTCAAAGTATCTGCACCTAAATAAAACACCACCACCACCAACAGCAACAACAAGTAGAGATGAAGAAGACAGAAAATACAGAAGGACAGTGATTCATGAATTTTTCACTCCCACAGCTAGGTGAAATGGGCTGCTTTCTTCAACCCAAGTAGTATGTGCTTTATAGAAAGCTGTGTCACTTTGACATATGAAAGTATTCAAACATCACAGTAAAGATTTGCTTCTCAAAATGAATAATTTAATTGGGTGAGCAAGCACTACATACTGAGGAATAGGGCTCTAAAGTGTTGCTGTTTACACTCTAAGATACCTTAGGAGGAGGAGAATGATCTGGTCTGTTACAATAGAAAAGTGCTACCCTGAAGACTGAAGAGGAGCAAGCGCTGTTAAACCCAAGGTGGCTAATTATGTAACAAAGGAGAAACAGAAATAGCACAGTTAAATAATGCATCAAAACAATATACAGAACAAATCAAATAATGTGCAAAAAGACCTTTTCTGAGTGGGCTTTGACGTCTATCTAATTAATGGAAATAGAGAAGAAGCAAACCCTTCACTCTGCCCTGAACATTAGGATAGAAGGTCAGAGAAATGAGTTATGTCCAAACAGCCACCACATAAGCATGGTAAAAACTCTCTGACCTTGCTTTCTGACACTTCTGTTGTATTGTATTAAATCAGGATGGCCACATCACCCTGTAAATGCAGCAGTGTAATGCCAGGACCGTTCTGCACTCCTCTGCAGCTTTGTTCTTTGTAGCAGTATTGGCATCCTTTGGTGCTTCCAGATAGGCGCAGAAAATTCTGGTGAGGAATACAACAAACATTATGGTAATACAACAAACATCAACAAACATCTAAGTCCTCTCTATGTGCTACCATCATGGAAGCACCAAGCGGTGTGAGTGTGTCTCCCATACCTTAGTGCAGCTTCTGACAGTGTATTCCCACTGTGACTGTTACTACCAGCTACAAGTAAAGCATTCCTGAGCTACTCAGTATTGCCATAGTGATCACAAAGACAAATATATTTTTTTCAATGTAATTAATTTGGAGGGATACATGGTTATTGTATCATCTTCTAATATTTGCCATTCATTATATGTGATGCCTTGTACACTGAAAGTGCATAGGGCAGATAGCTTTATGTAATTGCTTCTAGAAACCATTTGGCTTTGACTCTAGATCTTTCTAAGGTATTACTAGAAGAGAAGGGTGGAAAAAAGCATTTCCCTTAGACTTACAATTTGTTTAGAGATGCCTGTTTGTACTAGGCAATCCTCTGTCAAGTCCAGTAGCCAACTGTGCCATGTGGCATTGCAGAGAGATGCTGCTGGTGGGATCAGTCCCTGCCATGGAAACACTGCCCTGAAAGCACCTTCATGTGCTGTAGGGTATGAAAGTCTGTGGTATATAATTTAAAAAAATTATTTGGGCAGCAAAATGGTAGCAGCAGGACGGTACTGCTGCTCTGCTACGATTAGGCTAGTGGAAAATTTCACCAGAAACATTTTATTTCTTTCCATACAGATCGAAACAAAGAAAAATATGGAGATATCTACGTACTGAAAATATCCACCATGAAAACTGCTCTGAGAGCCAAGTAATTGAATGTCCACCAGGCATAAATCTGCTTAACTCTGACAAATCAAACATCAGGCATACTAAAACTATAAAGGAGAGGCCATATACTTACAAGCCACTTCATTTATTTGCTGCTTATTATCACACTTATGCTTTGTTCTCCCCAGGATATAGTCACATTAAGGATGTCGGTGTTTTATTTTTGAGAATAGCCTTAACATTATTTCAGGAAGAGCTGTATTTGCTAAGATTTGCTTGCTTACTTGTCTCTCACACTTTAATGGAAGAGAATATCTGAGAATGGGAGATATACAACTGAAAATAAATTAGAACAGAAATAAACCAGGATTACTTTTGTTATCAAACATCAGCAAATATGATAATGTTTGAAATGATGACTTTCAGCATAATCAGAAGACATTCTCTCATCCCACTGCATAAGCACATATCCACCAAAGAGTCTCTCCAAATGGAAGAAGAGATAAGATCCAGTCAATGCTCAATCCTGCAAAATGCTGAGCATTCCTGCTTTGATCCAGCAAAGCATTTAAACAGGTGTCTAATTTTATGCACAAGTAATCTCATAGAATTCTGTAACCAAGTCACATGTTTAAAATTAAGCATCTGTTTTAGGTCCAGGGTGACAAGGCTCAGCACCTTGTATGATTAAGTGACTAGTAAGCTGAAGAGGTTGTGTAGGAGTCATGTCCTTAATTCCTTGCTGACTTCATCAACACTTATATCTAACTGAGGCTATATTTTCTGGTGTGCAGTATGAAGGTGACCTTTAGTTCCAAAAGGAATACGACTTTAGGATTCCCTTTCCTGTTTGGAACTATATGTTCTTCCATTAAAAAATAATGAAATAATAATACCCAACTTAGTCACAATTTTGAAAGGATCTGAGATTAACTGACACTGTAGTTGTATTCCTGAGCAAAGATGAACATCTTGAATAATAGTCAAAAGATATAATACTCAGTTTTCTCACTGATAAATCCAAATACATCCTATCACAAGTCAACAGTGCTGCTAAGAATTAGATATATACCAGCAGTCACAGATACATGTCAAATGACAGAACTCCACTAATGCAGCAGTCTTGTACACAGTACTGAGCCTGCAGCTAACTATATAACAAAATACCCTCATCTTGAACTCTAACCAACTGAGGTCAAGTCTGCAATGATGGCTGCCTTTAAAAGACAACAGAGCTTATCATTTTATCTTTTCATTTCTCCTATGCTAAATTCAGTGGTCTGCTGGGATATTTAATGGCAACCAAGAAAATGAAACTCCTGATAAGTCCTCCAGCTGCAGCCTCTAGGCAACATGATAATGATGGAATGGAGCTTTATTGACTGAATATTCTCATATGCTTCATCTACTCACATACATGGCTTTAATTTTATCTGATCTGTGGGCAGATGTTCATTTGTGTTTCCTAACACAAGCTAATTTTAGTTCACCCTATAGTATGAACTTGGCTAAATTATTTGGGAAGAGGCATAGATTGTTTGTGTCTTACTCAGTGGGCACAGTTTTGCCTTCTAATGCAACTCTGTAGCTCTAGCAATGAAAGACACATGTGGATATCTAATAATAATCTATGTGTGTGTGTCTAATAATAGACACAGGCTAATATGGAATCAGTGTAGCAATATCTTGGGGAAAAGCATAATAAAGTATTTTTTCATAAATGTTCACAGGTAGATATTCTGCAGATAATATTTTATTATTAACATGCAGCTTTAGGCAATGTAATACTAAATTGTATTTAAATGTGAGACCTTAATCACATACCTTCCACCTAATCACCATCTCAGTCAAGTCTCATTCAAAGCTTCTGACAATAAACTCTTGTGTATTAAATATATTGCCTTATCTCACACAACAGGTTTTCCCAGTGCCTCTCACTAGAAGGAAGTTTGCTGTTATACACGTGATAATACATTATTGCTTATCTAACGTCAGTATTTGAGGAACAACCGTACAGTCTATTGACATCTTAGTTCTGATTTTTAAATAAGGTTTTTCTGCATTTTTTATAGTACTTGAACATGTGCTGCTTTTCATAAAATATGGTTATCATTTAATGTGTATTATAAAATATTAATATTCTCAACACTTACTGAACTTAACATCAGGACTTTTTTTTCTCTGCATTTCCATTGTGGTATTTCAAGTGTTTCCTTCTTGTATGAAGAAATGGGTAACTCAGAATTTTTTAAGATCCAGAAACTACTGATGTTTTATAAGCATCTGTGTCCCTTGCAAAGATGCATAAATTATTTATCACAAGCAATTGAAAATACAACGTTGTTAAGTGTTTGAGAGCCTTACAACCAAAGAAAGATTGTGTAATACAGAATCATCCATACTTCACTGGTCTGAGTGAAGCCTCGGAAGAGCCCTAGTGGTGAGGTATTCATTGCTATCTAAACCAAGGAAGAATTTTTGGCTGCTTATATTCATTCCTAAAGACAGAACAGGCTCATTACTGACTTGTTTTCCTAGAAGGAAACTCACCTTCCTTATCTAAAAAAAGTCATAAAATACTTTACCTTTTGTTTGCGGAAAGATTCAGGTATTTAGTGACAGGTAATCATGAGCAAATTATTTACTAACTGCAACAGAGCAATAGAACAATGAAAGTCTTTCAAGGGCAGGTTAAAATTAACTTAAATAAATACAATTTTAATAGACACTATTTAGACCAAACACTTGGCTCATTGTACATCAGATTAGTGCCCTTTCAGTGAGAAGCACTGTCAGCTAATTAGGATGTGTTTAAATCCTGACTGATGTATCAACACAACACACTTCTGTGTGCACTATGAGAATCACAAAGAGACGGATTTAACCAGCTGTTATCAGTATCTACGAAGTGAAAAACCTAGCCTAGATTATGTTAAACAGGACAGAATTTTGCCAGAAGAAATAAAGTCAGTAATGCCCACTGAGTGCTTTCACTCCTTTGTTCTAGTTTTTTTTTTTTCAAAGAAGTCACTCAGATTTCAGAACCAGGAGCCTACAGACTTTGCTATATCACCATAGTGACTGTAATTGTTGGAGTATAAATTCACATTGCTATTACAGAACTGAATATATGGCATTTTGTGTATTCAAAATGTATTTGAAATTAAAGTTAGGGAATTAGGCCCTGAAAAGAAGTTATGCATATGATTAAACTCCTTTTTATTATCAGCTTTTGGCTGCTGTCTACATTTTAGACCAGAAGCTCATTTTGAAACCCAGTTTTTGAGATGTTTTATTCTGCTCTGTGGCAGGACAGTGATGTAGCACCTTTAGCCATTATTGTGCAACAACAGGAAATACACAAACATATAAAAGTGTGTAAGAATAACAGAAACTAATTATTGTCCCGTCTGAGAGATAATATCTTGGTATTTTAGGCCTCCTCAGAATTACAGTAAGGCAAACAACTGTCTCTTCTAAAAAAAGCAATTGTGGCCAGTGAGGACTTAACCACTGTTTATCTGTTGCACAAATTTCTTCCTGTCTCTCACCTAAAATTGGACAAGGACACTTATCTTTACACAAGCACAACCAAATGGACTAGGCCCACTTAATTCTCTGCGGTCTCTTCCTCACAATTTTAAATACAAAACTTTGCTGACAAAAAGTCAGTCTAGACTTCAAACAACATTTGGCCAGAAGAACTTCATGGAAAAGCCCTGCTTCCCTGACAGCAGCAATAACATGGCCCTAAGGAAGTACATAGTCAGAAATCATTTGTTCTTCTACGATCCACTGATGACAAAATGCTTGCATTTTTATAGACACTGAAAGTATTAGGAACGCATATCATAAAGAGTCTGAGATGTGTCTGTGGTGACAACAGTATTGTGACACTGTAGGCCAATAAAGAGTCTGAAAACGCAGAACTCTGTTTTAGCCCCCTCCAGGCAGCATTTTCATTTCACACAGGCCAGAACGAAGAGCCTGGTATAAAACTGGGTTGTATAGACTTAGCCTCTTTCTCCTGCTAAAAACACCATCACTGACACAACTCAGTGTTCTGTGGCAGATGAATTATGTTCTTTCATATATTCCATTTGTACCTATATATATATATTTATCTACATCAACACTAATGGTATTGCAAGCACTTCTCGTGACCTTTCTTCCTCAAGGCCTTTCTTCCTTCAACTGCCTCCAAACACATACTTGTCCAGGGTAGCGGTATGTTACAGAAACCAGGGTGATTTATAATAAAAGTGGTGAGCGTAAAGTTTTAAAACTCTTTAAAACTCGAGCTTGAGCATGTGAACTGTGATTCTGTGAACTCTGCTGATCTTAGGACTTAGAAGTGATTTACAGTGGTAGCTGGCTTTCTAACACCTTCCATGTTGTCTGGCTCCCACCTGCTGCAGTACAGAAACACCTTTTTCTTATCATCTTACTCTAAATGTAGTAAAAAAAGAAAACAAGACAGAGGCGTTTAAACCTCATCTAAACCAGGCAATGTAACTATTACTAGAAAGTACTACAGATGGCTGACTAATTGAACTATGGAAAGCATTATCACACTACTTCTCAATTTAGAGCTCATTATTCATTTGAGTTCAATCTCATTTCATTACTGCTATAACTCCACACAAAGTTAAAGTGGGTTTCAAATTTACACACCTGCACAAGGTTATTTTGTAATCCTTTCTGAACTGGTATGTCATTTCCAGCCAGTCCTATCAGACCACTGAGAGTGATTTTTTTTCCCATTTGTTTATTTTCTGAATATTTGGAATTATAGCTTATTTGCTAGAGCAGAAGCCCTAAAGCCAGAACATGTGTGCAACCTTGGCTCTGTGACTTTGAGCAAGTCACATGCACTCCCTGGGTCTCATGTTTACTACTTGCAAAGAGCGTTGTGGGGGTTAATATTTCTGTAACACTTTTAGAGCTTCACATGGAAGGCACTGCAGAAGCTCAAAGCACTACTTATTAATAATATCTATATTTATATCTTTCCAGTTTATGTCTCAGATATCTAGCGCAGGGATTTTTATTTCTACAACACTGAAGGTCCTCTCCAATAAAACAGAGTATGGGAGCTACTTATTTAAAGTTCTTTTGCACCAGATTAACTGAATGCCTTAGAGAATGATACTAGGTCACCTTCTTAAAATGGCCTGAATACCAGCAGAAGATTAAGAAATGGTGGGAGTGACTATATTTTGTTACACTGAAAGCGTTGCAAGCAAAGAGTATATGAGCAAAGTGACATTCAGAGACAGATTGAATTCCATTATGATAAACTAAAAATGGCAGAGAGACTCAGTCCTTTGGAATAATAAGTCTTGAAGATTTTCCATTTTGATAATCAGTTGATTGACAGGGGAGTTACAATAAGAAAATGTCTGTGATTTTTAGTTACAAAAAATGAAACACACAAAAGCCTCCTTGTGATCTGACATAATTTCAACATTACAATAGAGTAATGATCTGTGGTTCTACGAATCCCCAATCACTCTTTAAAAAATTATCTAATCCTTGACTTTCTCAGCAGTAGCACAACAGCAGCTGTAACCAAATACTCATAATACCAGATGATATGTGATGTAGGAACATGAGCTACCTTTCATTTGGCCAGGACACTTACAGTGCACTCCTATAATTAACTATTGGTGTGACTTGATTTAAGATCATGTGTGTTAAAATACAGTTGGAATTCTGACATTCTGAAGACCTTAATACCATTCATTAATTTGTGCCATCTCTCCCCCTGAAGTATCTATCCTAATGCAGAACTTGAGTGTGTGAGTTATTATAATAGCACTGACATAAACGTGCATCACAGAGAGAGTGGTGCTGCGTTAGTATAGATGAAACAAGGAGAGGAATAGAAAACACCCAAGAGTAGGCAAAGCTGCTATTGGCAGACTATAGAAAAACAGAAGTAGGAAAACAAATGTAAAACAATATAGTCCAAAGAAAAATAGCCTTTAAAAAGGGGGGGAAAAAAGTCACTGAATTTTTTAACTAGCATATTTGTAATGCAGGTTATTTTTCTATATTTTTTGGCTATTTTCCTAAATAAAACAAAAATTTAAACAAAAACATTTGCAAAGTAGTCTCAAATGCTTCTCTAATCAAGGTTAAGAAAGCAACATTTTGTCAGTAATGTGTAATTTTATTTGAGCAATATATCTGATTTAGCACAAGTAATGTCAGTGGACAGTTAAGCATGAGAATTTGCACCCGCTGTAACAAACCTCTATTATAGCTGTGCGTGTATTTTACCTGTTGTTCTTAAAATGAAAGACATGAATTCAACTGAATCTTCACTTTTGCCCTTTGAGCAAAAATAATATGAATGCTAAAAACCAATTGAAAAAAGTCAAGATACAAGATACAGTTAAATTTATTGTGTTGTTTTCTTTGAGAAAAATTGTGTTGTTTTCTTTGAGAAAAATAAGGCATTAGATTTGCTAGTGGACTTCAAAAAGTTCTATTGCTATAGTGGTCATTCACTGACAGTGTTGCAGCAGGAATGGTATTAATGCAGTTTCATAGCGTGACTTGTTTATGTTAACTGCTACTGAATGAGATGTAATACTAATAGTAAAAATGGTAGAAAAATTTCTTAAAATATACTTTTTATATAGAGAAGGCTTTGGTGGGGTTTCACAGCTCTACTACAATTTCAAAATTTTGTTACTCTTTATATTTCTTGCATTTGCACTAAGGAAAGCCTTTATGTTCTTTATGGCCATATTCCACCACTGTCTAACATGTAGAGTTCCCACTGGAAACAGCGTTCTGTGCATGGAACAAGTAGAAGAACAGCTATACTGGTCAGATTATTTGTAATTTTAGTATTTTACACAATTTCCAGTGTTATATTTCATACTGAGTGGAGGGTGAGTTGTGGTTTCTTTCATTTGCTCTGCCTTTTTCTTTAGGTTGGCTTTTGTGAAAGAAAGCTGTAGAGTGAGTATAAAATTACTAACTGGTTGATATCAGTACAGAAAAGGAAATACTTTTTTTCCAGGCCTAGTAACATCCAGCTGAGAAGGATATGTATTATTTGATATGCCATGAGCTAGTCAGGCTGCCACTGGCAGCTCGAAACCAGGTCACAGTGTTGTACAAGGATCCTACTGCTGGGTAGTATTCTCTAATAGAGAGCATACATGGACAAAGGTACAAATTGCATAGCAGCAACAGCTGGGTGAAAGAAGATTTAACTGCTTATTGGAAGCAGATGGTGGGCTATTAGAAATAGTCTAAAGCTGCCCTGGAGGAACAGGAACGGGCTTGAGAGAGACTGCAGCAGACAAGAATTGAAAGCATTAGTGCAAAGACTTCGTAGGATGAACATGTTGAGGCATTCATTCCTAATGTCTCCCCACCTCTTTTATAAATTTTAAGGGCCATGAGCAGAGGAGAAAGATACAAATTATAGAAACAGATGGAAAGTCAGTGAGGCATAGAAGTGCAGGTGCTATATGAACAGATGGAGTGAGAGGAAAAAAAGGAAAGAAAGAGTGCTAAGTCTGGGAGTCAGTGGATTCTGCCCATCTCTGGATGCACGAAATTGTGCAGGTGTCTAATGGTTTGGTCTTGGAGGGGGATTCAGAAATGAATTACATCACTTTCCTATTCTGATATCTCACTCCTTCCCATTAGGGGTACTAATTTCTTCACTCCCTATATGCATAAAAACAAGTTAACTTGTCCTTCAGTACATCTGACTGCCAGAATTTTTCAGAAAGTTATCTTGTGACAAGGCATAACTAATGGAGAGACTTTATCTCCTTAATATCAAGGCATTGCCTTTTTTTCCAATTATAGATGACATTAGTTTATAAATTAGTGTTGTCGAATACAATGGCAATGCTGGAACGCTCTTCCTTTCAATCCCTCTCTCATCTTCCAAGGCTGATAATATCACTGTTCTAAAAGATGGTGCCAGTAAAGGCATTCAGTTTGGTTAAGCATCTGATAAACTTAGACTGCATTCACCAAATGCCAACTCCAACATCACCTTTCCATTACAGGGCAAGGAACAATCTCACTATCCGATGTTAATTACAATGATTTTCCTTTCGTAGTAAAAGGACAAAAGATGGCCATTACTCAAAAAATTGTGTGGGTTGTTTTTTTTTTTTTAGGAATTACAAAATGAGAGTACATTTTTTCTCCACCTCTGCTGATTCAGCACAGCAAAATGTTGTTATGAATAGCACTGCTCTGCAGCAGAACTGTCTCTGTGCGAGCTGCAAGATTTGACCTTAGAGCTATGCTGCCAGCAGCAGCCTGGAGTTGTGAATGGGGCCGGCTGGCAATCTGGTGACTGGCAAATGCAAAAGTGATAGTTACTGAGTCTACCAGCAGCAGCTGGACACAAGGATGAGGCCATTAACATCTGAAGACTATTTCTGTGAGTAATTCAGCTCTGTTTAAAATGCATACATGCCTGACATCCCGAGAGTTCCCTTCTGAAAAATCATGTTTGGAGAAATTTCCATTTGAAAGTTAGGCATGGCATTTCCTTCCATTTATCTTTATGCAATCTTCCATCAATTTTTGCAAAATGAAGACTTAGTATTCCAGGCATTACTTGCTGGATATCATTGACCACAAAACTTTCAGATTCTCTGTTTTTGAACGAAGTCTCCAATTCTTTTCTGCAACACCGTATTTATTTGAAAAGTAGGATTGATAGGAAATATTATTTGTCTTTTTCTCATTGAATCCAGAAGTTAGAAGGCAAAAAATCTGTTAGGTAAACTAGCCTGCCCCCTTTCAAGAACAAGATTTCTCCCTTTCACATATTTCACAGTACAAGCTTTGCAGGACACCAATACTTTGGCTTGACCGAGAGCACCCTCTGCTTTGCATTTCATCTTCGAAGATTACTTCCATTGCTCCGACACAGAAATTGGAGTCTAGGATCATACTTTTAATATCCACATCCTGTCCACAGCAACACTTTCAGAAAAACCCCAGATACTACCCTAAACACTAACATTAAACATTGTCAGTGCTCAAGCCTTTTCTGTCATGTGGTCAGAATGAAGGTGAATGCACACAAACGTACCCTCAGAGATACCATCACGCTCATTTTCTGCATCGTTTCTGCACCACTCCATATAACTCATTGTTTAGCCTCAAGAACCAAAGAATCAAATTCTTTATTTGTCTCAGTTATATTAGTGTGGTTGTTTCAGTTTGGTTATCTTTAGTTATTCACTAAACTTTAGTTTAGTTATCTTCAGTTATCACTCATTCACGTCAATGTTTCACCATAAAATCAGAATGATATCACAAAGATCTACCAGTTGGCTGAGGAACCAGGTTGAATGCTTATGAGATTTTGAAGGCAATTTGCAATAGGCTACCACTGTAGTAGATTTATGCAAGTCATGTAGCCCTGTATCACTACCACAAAGAGATGTCTCATAAATTATTAGCTTTGGGAACACTGCAGGATAAGGCATACATTAAGCAGATTAAAAACAAATAGGAAATGGCAAAAGACAATAGCAGCCATTAAAGGAAGGATCACAAGATCTGTTGGACAGAGTAAACACTCTTAATGTGGAATCACTCTTGCACAAAAGAGTGATCACTCTTGCATTTCAGCCTGCTCCAGTGCTATTCAGTGTAGTAGGGACAAGAAAGCTGTCACTGACTGCCTTGAGAAGTAGTGAAAAATTCAGTGCAACCAATCACCATTAGCACAGGGTACTTCTGTCCTGAATAAGCTTGTCTAACAAACTATCTGAAAGATATTTGTACACAGAGATAGTTAAATAATAGGTCATGATGATCTGCACAATTATTGTTTTTACAGCTGCAAAATCCTTTTTAGATTGGCTAATATATCTATGAGATATGTTATTTAGCTTATCATAAAGAGTTGAAATCTTGGTGAGGCAAAAAAAATTGAATTTCAATATTAACATAATTATCAGAAAAGTTCTATGTAGGTGGAAGAAAAAAAGCTTTATTAACTAACCTGGTTTTAAAAAGTCTTTTGGTCTGGTTCCACATATTTGCTCTTATATGATTGAAGAAACAAAGGGAATAAACAAAAATTAGTTGATGGAATTTTTTTTTTGTATTCATGCACAAATAGACACAAGAAAATATATTAAATCTACAGTCACTTGCATGACAGATGCACCCAAGGTCTTGCTGACATTGGCAGCCTTACAGGGGCAATCTGTATATAAGGACAGCATGTTCTTGAGCAATTCCACCTAATGAGGTAGGCATACCAAAAAGTTCCTTTAATATCTCTGGCATGAAGTCTAGTCTAAGTCAGTCTTTTCGCTTATGAACTGAATACTGCAGAATCATTGGAGGACAATACTGAATAATAACTAATTTGTTAGCAGGTCATTAGACAGGCCCTGAAATACATCCTTGGAATATTCCTATCAATATAGCGTACTATATTATAATATAGTATAATATATAATATAGTGTTTACATAATATTATCCATAACATAATATAGCATAAAAATAATATAGTATAATATAGTTCCATTCACAGATTTGAACACCTCTTCTATTAGGACAGGCTGAGAAAGCTGGGGCTGTTCAGCCTGGAGAAGAGAAGGCTACGAGGTGTCCTGATAGTGGCCTTTCAGCATTTCAAGGGGAACTACAGGAAAGAAGGGGAAAGACTGTTTAGCAGGGTCTGTGGTGATAGAACAAGGGGAAATGGCTTCAAGGTCAAAGAGGGTAGGTTTAGGTTGGATATAAGGAAAAAATCTGTTACAGTGAGGGTGGTGAGGCACTGGAA
Source organism: Numida meleagris (assembly GCF_002078875.1). NCBI lineage: Eukaryota > Metazoa > Chordata > Aves > Galliformes > Numididae > Numida > Numida meleagris. The sequence goes on from NC_034413.1 coordinate 22,527,789, forward strand.
TATGTTGCCCAGAGATGTGGTTGATGCCTCATCCCTGCAGGCTTTCAAGGCAAGGCTGTATCAGGCCCTGGGCAACCTTATCTAGCTGTGGTGTCCCTGTTCATTGCAGGGGAGTTGGACGGTGGTCTTCAGAGGTCCCTTCCAACTCTAAGGATCCTATGATTCTATAAAATGCTTTTTTTCCTCCAACTGGAGACATAATACCTTAATAAAAGGTTTTAAAAAGCCTGTATCACAAGTATTTTAACATTTTTCATTAGCATGAAACTGCAAAGAGAAAATCATGCAGATTGTGAAAAGTAGCCTAAAAGCTCTTGTAATTTAAGCATGCCACATGAAACATTGAAAAATGTAACTACAGCTTCTAGGAAGGGATGTTCAGTAGGAAGAGTTATTTAAATCTTTGCACATTTAGTCAAATTAAATGCTGTTTTTATTTTAGTAAGTAATAAATAAAATTTATATTATGATACTTGGAAACAAGAAAACACTAAAAATCATTTATTTAAGAACTAGTAGAACAAATCGAAGTTGATATGTCATCAGGAGTATTGAAATCCTCTATTAAAAGATGTATGGCAAATAGTCTCCATTCTGATCCTATGACAGCAGTATGGACTATAAATCCTGCTGAACAACACCATATGATAAAAATGGCTTTCTAATAGCTCCTATCCTGCTCAAAGTGATAGAACGAAATAGGCTTGCAAAAGCCCCTGGCTACAACAAATTCAATGTAAGCTGGGGCAATTTATTTCTCTAGAAAAGATCTAAAATGTTTTCTGGATCATGGTTTATCTGTCCTTCATCCCTGGAGATCTTATATCTGCTTCTTATCACCATTTTTTGTGAATGGAACAATTACCCAAGGAAATGTCACCTACTTCCCATCCCCTCCCTTCCAAATCTCCTGCTAACCATATTCTGTCTTTACATGGCTGAAATCTTTCCAGATTGAACACTGCACTGTTCTAACTATAGTTTTAAGAAGAAATATTTCACACTTCTAGTAAAGTGAACTCATGAGCTGTGAGTTGATGTCATGGAAGCTGCTGTTTCATACTTAGCTAAAGTAAATTCCTTTAAAACAAGATTTTTTTTCCAAAAGCTTTATTTAATACTTCCCTTGTTGACTTCTCTCTGTGTGTGCATCCCTAAAGCACAAGGGTATAGGTGAGGTTGATTGAAAAGATTCACTAAATATATATTATATCTAGATGTATTATCTGTATGTGTTATTACATGACTTGGATCTCCTACTCTTGGATCAATACATTGAACAGGTTGCTGTAATGCTTTGTAACTGCCATCTATTCAAAAAGCTCTGTTCTACTTCTCTTTTTCTTTTTACAGTTTACTTACTAAAGTGTATACCCTGCAAATAATGCTTGATGGACTTAATGAAGTAAAGAAAAGGTATACAAATTTGTAACCTTCTCTGTGATGTTTGTCATTGTGGTATCTGAGTCTTTCATAGAGAGTTAAGGTACAGGCTCTAATTTGTCTACAGTGTTTGTAGTCATTCTTACACTGACAATTATTCCAAAATGCATTTGATATGGTAGCATTATTTTCATTAGTGGTAATAAAAGTGGTACCTGAAAAGATAGTTCTGCTTCATCTAGCCCCCTAAATAATTGATTAAGGAAGAATAACCATCTGCACTGTGCAGACCAAGAATTTAGTCAAAGAAATGATGTTACATACCCAACGGCAACATGTAAGGCAAAATTAGAAACAAAACAAATGAGCCCACATGCACTGCAGCTCCTGTTCAACCCTCTTCAAATAGAGTCTGGAAGCTGGAGATCAGCTGCAGCAAGAAAAGTCTAGCAGGGTATGCTTGCATAAAAACTTTCTGGAATTGAATTCTACCCAACATATACTGTAGAAATGCATTGGATCTGGAGATCTTCAGTCAGTCAATTCATTTTCGAACATCCTAACATCCTGTTTAAATCTCAACAAAGTACAGATAAGTTTTGAGTAAATAGATTAAAAAAAAACCAACCTTTTAAAAATTGTTTTATTTTGGTGGTTTTACTCACAAACAACAGCAAACATATACTTCAAAGGATGGTTGTCTTTCAGTTGCATGGACTAAAGCCTGGCATTTCTTTTCATAAGGTGCAACATAACTATCTCAGATGCATTATGGTCATTCTTTCCACAATTGATGTATCGGCTAATCATATTTTCATAATATTATGTGAAGTAAATGGTCATAATTTTATTCATTAGTTTTAGCAGCTATTTCCCTTTTAATACCCATTGCATCCAGCTCAAACAGTATGTTACAATTTCTTTGAAGACAATTCTTCTGTATGTGTTTCTTTCCAACTAATAATATGCATTGAGTTAGTTCAGTGCTTCATTTTATACCAGTAAATTGCTAAGGAATTCCTTTCCCAATCTCAGTTCCATTTGAAAATTTTTAGCACCTATTAGAAAACAGCCCAATGTTTGATTGAAGAAAATTGTCACTTAATAATAAGAACAGCCACATTCCTGAATAAACAGAAGAGTCCACGGGTGATCGATGTTAATATTATAACAACTTTAACTGTCTTATTCCTACACTTCTTTGCATTAAGAGAGGCATTACCACAAGCTTGGGGCAGTCAGACAGGTAATAAGATCAACAAGGTATTTCAATCTAAGTGACACAAATAGGCTTCACCAGAATGAAAAACATGCCTGTGTTATAAAAGACAGAGCATAGATGTCATTTTTATTTTGTGCTTTGGGCTCATTAGCTCTAATTAGCTGTCAAGCCAATTAGCCTGAACAGACACGCCAAAACCCTCCCTGTAAGACCAGCTGAAGTGAGCAAGCCATGGGCTGGGGAGCTCCACAGGCTCTGCTGCTGCCTGTCCCCATCACATCCTCAGCACAATGCCTGTCCTCACAAACAGATGAGGAAAGAACACAGCATATAGTAATAACAACATTAATTTCTTGTGATATGGAGGGAGCCTTTCCCAAGTCACACTTGGTGATCTACAAGTTACTATATCTTGCTTTTCCTTTGACTACCTCCTATTTATTGCTACACATCCGAGTAGCTAAAGGGAAGGGACAGAACTTCTCCTGTGTTTATTCATGAGCAGAGAACAGGGTTTATGTTTCCCTTAAATCCTCAAAACAAGGATTAAGTGTGACTTGACTGCTGTTGGCCCAGCCTGTTCTTTTAGAGACGTGTGAAATCCATCTAGTCTGATCACAGCAAAAAAATTTTAGTCTCCTTTTCCAACTGGTATTAATGCTAACTTCTGCAGAATGAACCTTTTGCAGGAACAGCTGCAGTAGTACTGAAGAGGCAAGAGGAGAACTCCTGAATTTTACAAGGTTTTTCAGCTCTCCCTAGACTTAGAACTGTTCTAATGTGATCAAATCTTTTTCCATTTTTAAAGCTGCTCCTTTTATTGGCCTTTTTTGGGTGTTTGTATTGTACTTTTTCATATACTTATATGTTAAGCATTTATTCCAATTATATTCCACTTCCTGAAAAACTAAAATTCTAAACTTAAAATTACTAATCCTATTCTATTATGTTAAGTCTAACATCTTTCTACACAAGACTATTATGCTTGGTTATTTAACTTTGGATGCTCTAAAAGTTTTTTTGGATACTGTCATCATAGAAGCAGCTAATCAAATATTTTGCAAGGGATTGATCTTTACTTTGCTAGATGGGTCTTTTTTATTCCCTAAAACTTAGAATACGTAGTTGGAGGCTAAGTCTTGAAGCCCTCATTTAATATATCAGGTAAAATCAGAACTGCAACATAGATAGCCCTGAGGATGAAAAACAACCACCTAAAGATGACTTAAGGGAAAGTTGCTATGACAATGGTTTCTGAATAGAATTAAAAAGAAAAACCCCACTTGCTTGTCAGTAGAAAAGTATAACACAAGAGGTTGAGGTCATTCTGAAATTAGATCCTCTCCACCAAGGCTTTCAATTAGCCCCCCTACACTAGAGCTTTCAGCAAGCTTCTAACAGAGCTTTTGTGAACCCAAACCTCACTGTGACTTCCAAACATCTGTACAAAAGTATGAGAAATATTCTCTCTCATACATAGCTGGAAAAAAAAGAAGAGAGAGAGCCAGGTAATCTATGCAAAAGGATAGAATAAATTGCAGGCCAAGCCTTTAGGAGTGCCAACAAACATTTTCATTCTCAAGTATTCAATTTGACCACTTTTATACATACTGTTCTACACTCATTACTGAGACAAGACAACTTTGCATGCTAGGGCTCCTCTAACATCTCAGCAGCGTGACATGCCTGGTATGCACCACTCAGAACATGTGAGCTGTTAATTACCACAGTGCAAGATTTCCCTTGGAGGAGAATTCCCATGGTAAGATTTGTCTGCAGGGTCTATTCCATGCTACTTAAGAGACAGCTGTTACAGCAGATGACAAAATCTGAAAACAAACTGAGACAAGCATAGTTTTGATATGTGGAACTGCTGTTTCAGAAATACCAAGAGGTTTACATTACAGCAAGGCTGTAGAGGTGGAATTGCTGTGAAACATCAGTATCTGCATTTGGCACACAGTCTGTACTAATTCAAGGGATGCAGCTGGAAGGACTCCTTTCTTGGGGTGAGCAACATATCCAACATATTTTTTTAATGAAGATGAGTTTTGTCTCCAAAACTATGAACTACAAATTCAACCTTAAAGTTTACAATAACTCTTCTTTGAATGACTTTCTATGATCTCCACTTCAGGAGGCCAAATCTAAGATTCCATTAGAGAGGTCTGCTCCTCTAGTAAATCAGCACATAGACTCTGAAATTATATGAAGGTTTCTCATGCTAAATGCCCAAAATAAAAAGCAGGAGTAAAGATTTATTTACTCCTGCCATTATTGATTTGTGCATTATCTCTTGAGGTAAAGAGAAGCCGACACATTCCTACTATAAACAATACCCAGTTCATGCACTGGGCCCTCAACACATATTTCCTACCAGCAAGATCTTCTGTCTGCTTCAGTCATGCAGAATTAAATTTTGGAATAATAAGCACAAAGATGGTCATATATATTACCTGATTGTGTTACAACAGCAATGAAAGCTCTGAAATGACAATGTGTTTTACCAGGAAAATGAGAGTATCAAGTTACAGAAAAAATACATATTTTTGTAGTTAGAGTTAATATATACTATGACATGAAAGCTGTTTATAACTGTTAAGCTATGAAATTGTATTTTTTAAATAATAAGTGCTAACCTTCTGCTAATTATATATAACATATAATGATAAATATAGATTATATTAAAATGTTATATTATATTGTGCCAAATCAGAGGCTGAACAAGGTCTGCAGCGTGCACAGGGCAAGACCAAATGCTCGCTACTTACTACCAGCCTACACAGAAAAAGATTGTTTCACTTATTTTAGAAAGATTTCAGATGTTGATCCTTTTACTTAATTTCCTTTAAACATCAACTAGTTTCATGGCCCAGTGCTGACTGCTTGATAGGAATAGAAAACTCATTCTGGATTCTTCCTCTGGCATTCAAATTTTGCTAGCATAACACCACAGATCTTTTTTAAAATTGTGCTTCTCTGCTTATTCAACCTGTGTAGTTTCACAGTCAAGGCAAAAGAAAATTGTTTGATGAATGATACTAATACATATATATATAATATATGTGTGTAATGTTCATAACGTAAATTAAATGCATCCAGGTTTAGGGTCACATCTCTGCCAACCTTCGTGTAAGGCAGCAGGTCATAGCAGGGCTGTTAACATGAGCCATGGTGAGAGATCTGTCCATAACAGACAATGGGAGATCTGCTGCCCCCCATGCAGCTGGCCCCATCAGAAAGGCCCCAAGGGAGACCTGCAGCCTCCTCACATGCACACAGCACTTTTTCTTCCTTCTGCTGCTGCACTTAGGACAAGCTTGGCTCAAGCATTTATACATGATATCACACTAACTGCAGGACGCGGGTAAAGCAGACCCATTTAGGCCCTGGCTGGCCAGCATTGCCCCAAGCTGTCTTGACCCTGGCTGCTTTATCTCTGCCAGCATTCTCCAGCTCCTGCCGTCCACTTCCTCTATTCTGCATGCCTCCAACCAAAGAGGAGGCAATATTTCTTTGCCAGACAAGGCAATTACTGCTTTTCAGCCGCATAGCTTTCTCCCAGATATTGACTGCATTGCCTTCAAAACAGGATAGTGTCAGAAAATTTATGTCTCAAGATTAGGCTCAGTCTTCCATTCACACTATAAGCTGTAACAACCAGAGAGCACGTCTAGAGTTCATGACAAAGAGATCAGCTCAGAGCACTCACTCAAAATGTGCTCCTGAGTAATTTAATTGACATCCTATATGACAAAATTAGAGTATTTATCTTAATCACTGACTAGAAAGAACAGCTCCCTGCTGTTATTATAAAACATTTCCCTATTTCTTGAAGAGAATTCATGAATGAATCCTCCCTTACCTCTATCTCTTCTAAAATCAGTATTAGAAATGGGGTCTGAAGCAATACAAATTTGGTATTTGGTGGGTTAATTTGCTCAAATAATTGTAAAGAGAAGATGTTTTCAGTTAGTAATACTGTAACTAGAAGACAGAAAATAGGATGAGATAGCAGACAGAAAGATGTCACTTTTTAAAGACTACTGCTCCTCAAAAGACATTTGACAGTTTGATGCTTTAAAAATCTCAGCAATGCAGTGACGCTTGCCCTGTGCAGTTCCCCTAGCTTAACATACCACAGTATAAAACACAGTAGCATTTTAGCTGAATCATAGTTAACCCCATCCTACTACAAGCTTCCTAACCAGAGACCGGTTGGCAAAACAAATACAGAGGCTGACAGCCACTTTCCAGTAACTGCCCAAAAACGCAAGTTTACAAGCATGAGGTGATTTCATGTACAGTAAATTGTCAAACTTCTCTCAGTAGCATTAATGTTGTCCAGCCACACAGGTTATTTTTAAAAAAGAACTTGGGCATGTTTATTTGTATAAATGGTTTAATTTCTTCCTTCCTTATTATTTTAACTTTTACTGCAGTATAAGGAAAAACTTCTGAAATATAAACTCCAAGTTAATTTCTTCCAAAAGTGACTTGTAACGAATGTGAGTGTGCTGTTTTATATCTGTAGTAACTGGGTTTTGTTTGGCTCCTACAAAAATGCAGCACTGGTAGACCTGGAGGGACATGCCCTACAGAAGGGGCAGCCCTTGAAGACCGTTTCTCTCAAGGCACTGTTTTGAGATAGGCAATGATTCATTTTTTAAGCTTTCATGAGAAAATAAACTTCAATCCCAATGTCATCTCAAAGAGCACCTCAGGCTCTTAGCTACTGAGTCAGTGGTGCCAGCAGCTCTTCAGAAATGAGGGTAGGAGTAGCATTGAATCTGCGACTTAGAGTGAGTTTTGACATCCCTTCACCAAATCCCTACAAGTTTGTCACATGAGCTGGTGTCCTGATCCACCTTCTATGGGAGGAAAGCTTGCTCACCTAGAAGGCTGCCTTCTCCTCCCATCACAGAGGACTGAAGGCCAGCAGCAGGAGCTGCAGCCTGCCTGCCTGGCCTGCTCAGGCACCTGACGTGGTCATGCAAAGGCAATAGCAGAGTAATGCCATGTATTGACCTGCAGTTGCAATGCCAGCATCTTGCCCAGCCCTACATTTTGATGACTTGCACATGGAAGAGGGCTCGATGCTTGTGCTCTGTCTGCTCTGCCGGAAGGGAAGGCTTTAATCCTGTTACTGCATGGAATCAGCTGCTCTCTGGCAAGAACCACTATGAAGTTATCTGCAATTAGCAGTCGCCTCCCTTGAGTCTGAATACACTCCCTAAGGCAAAATAAAAACTTTCTCTCTCAGGGTTTCCTCTGTCATAAAACTTGGAGCTGAAAAACCCCAACTGGGTTGTTACATGCATTCTGCTGCCATTGGGGCGGGCCATGTGAGGCCTGTTTGAGTGCTTTGTACCATGCAGTTTCAAACTCTAGAACATCTGCTCCTCAAGATCTAATTGAAAAGAAGTTTCTCCTTTAATCTTTACAAGGACATGTGAGTGCATTCCTCCTCTAGAAAATGAAAGTTAATGGTTCTCTCTTTTCAGAGGTATATTTGATTACTCATTTTATACATTTGTAAAGGGTTGTGTGCATAGTCTGAGACATAATATTTGATTTCTAGGCCTCTGTCATAAACAGCAGTTAGAGTCATTAGACATTCTCATTCAATAAAGAAGGCTAAAAAGGGATAACCTTAATGGATGCCCTGTCACATCTCATCTATCTTGAAAAAATTACATCTCATAGTAAACACAAAACCTCTAAACATGGCACGATGTCTCACTGCCCTGAGCTTTCCTTTCAGCTGTGCAAACTGAAGTCATTCAGATTCTACGGATGCTGCTTGTAGCACCTTAAAAAGTGAAATCTCAGCCCGAGAACACCTGCCAAGAGAAGAGAACAAAATACTATGAGGAAAGACTGTGTAAAGGGATTCGGAAGTCTCGGATCCTTGAGAGAGCTATTATTAGCTTACAGATTTAGATTTCATTTCTGCTAGAGAAAAATTCAGACACTGGGGACGCTTCATCATTAGTAACAGAGCAGAAAATAAAATGTAGTGACTTTTACCATACATTCTATTTGAAACAAAACAGATATTTTAACCAAAAACTGTTCTTGAATTAGAAGCACAATTCAATGCAGTCAAGATAGGCTACTGGAAATTATGCCAATTTATGTCTCAGGGGAAAAGCAAAAATTGTAACCTTTCCTAATAATAATCATGAAGAAGCTAGACTGGCCAGCAGGCCTCACAGAATTAAATGGGTTGAACTCTGAGAGGAGACAGACCACGGTATGACTGGAGAATGACTGGAACATTTATTTTCTTTGGGGACATTCCAATGAAAAATACAGAAAGTAAGAAATTAATTTCAGTTTTTCATTCTGCTTCTTTTTACCTCTTCTATTTATTTCATCTTTTTCTCCCATAGAAAAGAAGCGTTTGGAAAAAGGAATAAGGCAGCATTAAAAAATAAATTGCCAAAAAATATTTAAGTTCATAGCAGCTGAAAAAAAATTCATAAAAAAATCTGATTCTGAGAAAAATTATGTACCCTCTGCAGCTCTACTTACATGAAATCTAGCACTGATTTTTAGCAGTTGGAGTGACCACTCACAAGAAAAACATCATAGGCTTCCTTTTTCAACAGTAAGCCATCAAAAGAGGGTAAACAGAAAGGACAGACTAACAGGAGGAGGGTGAGGACAGGGGAGTAGCTCCATGGGTGGCAGGAATAGCTAAGCTTTATCCTGCAGCCAGTTCACTAGCAGGGTCTCCCGTCTATTTTCACTTGTTCTATAGAAATTATTTTGTTTCCTATAGAAATTAATTGTTTTTCATTTCTGTCAAATGATGATGGAATCAGACAACTGCTTTAAAATTGATTTCACTAAGACAGTAATTGCAGGAAGCAGATATAGACAGCATAGAAAGTCCTCTTTTGGAGATCAGACTAGAATAAAACAAGGTGAACTTTGCATGACAGTACATTTTCTACAAACTAGAAGGCTGTGAGCCACCACTCACTGCTTATATGTGGAGCTTTGAAGTGAAAATGCACAGGGAAAAGTTTGACAGCTAATTAAATATTTTCCAAAATAAACACGAAGAATTTTATGAAAAAGATCATATTTTTCTGACACTCTACCTTGCTGACAGCAGCTGTAAGACCAGTTCAGTAGCCAGAATCATACAGGATGCACATGTAAGCTGCCAGGGGCACTGGCTCAAGGCTGAGTTTTCTGATCTTCAGCAGATGGTACTTTTCTTTTTTCTTTTTTCTTTTTTTTTTTATAATTTGTCACCTGAACCTCCTTGTCCACATAGCCTGTAAAGTATTATGATGCTAATTTTAACAGGTGTACCTCAGGCTCTGGGCTTTATTTGCTGTCTTTCATACTTCCTTCTAAGCAGGCAAGGTTTTTAACAGAGAATTACATTTCTCTGAACTTTAGAGTCCACCTTAGCTTTCCATGTTTTAGTGAAAGAATTAACCTAAAACGCTAAAGACTGTATGAGCCTCCTCTTCTCATAGTATGTATATGCTTTTACTTGAAAGTAAAAGCAATGAATAATTCAAAACCATAATGCAAGCAGCGGTCACACTCTGGTTGTACTTAGTAATAGCTAGGAATAACAGTAATCAGCATGGGTATTTGTGAATACCTGTAGGGATTTTATCTGTCAATCCTGTAAAACATTCTTATTTTATTTTCTATTCTCTGCATTCTAGTTCTTTTTTTTTTTTTTTTCCCACAAGCGTCATTATAAAACAGAGACAAGAGATTTGTTCTTTAGCACTTTCCACTAAATCACGCTTCAAATTACAGAGAAGGAAAGTTTTTTTGTTTGATTTTGGGTTAGGCCAGAGCAGGTCTCTCTGGCTTTCTGCTTAGAAGGTGCATCTTAAGGAAATGACAGGATTCCCTTGTTCTTTTATTCATGTTTTCATTGGCAAGGTATTCCTTATCTTAGGATACTTCTTTGGTGATAAGAAAGCCTCTCCTGGGATGCCATGCATCTAACAGAAGAACAGCTAAAGGGCAGAGCACCCTGTAACCTATGGCTGTTTATGATAGGGAGAGGATCTGAAAACAGAGGTTTTGGAAGGAGCTAGTTTGAGTAAAACAGCCAGACCCCAGGAGTGTAAGCTGGGATGAGACCTTTGCCTACAAAGTTTTATTCCACTCATATCACCTGCGGTTTAAAAAATATATATATAGAAGAAGAAAAGAAATAAATAGGTAGTTTCATTTGCTAAATACATGAATAATTTGACTGTGAAATAGGGCAGAAGAATAACAAAGGCATTAGCATGTGAAAAGAACTGCCTGCTGGTGTATTTTTAACCTTATGTAATGAAAATCCATGTAATTCATATGGGGCTGTTGTATAATTAGACCTCAGCACTGCCAGAAGTCTTTGATCTGTCAAATATTGGACAAACTTCCAATGAACTTTCTTCCCAGTCATACCAAAATGTTTAATATATACTGAAAATTCATAGGTGACTCTGAAAGTAATGCCTTCTATTTCATTATGTTGCTGTACAGCATCAGAGGCAGATGTTGGTGGTACGGCAGTAGAGGTTGAACCTTTCCATCAATATTCCATTATATTTTTTTTGCTGTGCAAGAGACAGTAGATCCACGCAGAAAAAAAATTGCACGTATGTATGTGGTAAGGTCAAAGGCTTGTCCAAAATAGGTGTAAGATGCCAACAGCCCAAACAACTTCCCACCTGGTGGCTGTTAGCCTCACTCTTGGGAAAGTTCTGAAGACCTCCTGACAGACTGTTTTGCATGCAGTTTATCCTGATCAAATGAAGAAAAGTTAATGTCCTCCGCTAAGGCACCAAGCATGCATGAACTTTGAGAGCTCTCAGGTGCTCCAGAAGGCTTACCTTTTCACACTACAACCAGTTTAGTTGTAGACCAATCAAAGAGCCACAGAATTAAGTAGAATTACCTACTTAGATAATTAATTAATTGCTCTGCACTTGGCACTGTTGAGGCAACACTTCAAGTACTGTGTTCAGTTTTGGGCCTCTCACTACAAGAAAGATTTCAAGACCCTGGAGCATGTCCAGAGAATGTCAGTGAAGTTATGAAGGGTCTGGAGAACAAGTCTTATTGAGAGCAGCTGAGGGAACTGGGATTGTTTACTATGAGAAGAGGAGGCTCAGGGGAGACCTTATCACTCTCTACAACTACCTGAAAGGAGGTTGTGGCAAGGTGAGGGTCAGCCTCTTCTCCCAAGTAACTAGTGATAGGGCAAGAAGGAATAGCCTCAAGTTGCACCAGAGGAGGTTCAAGTTGGATATTAGGAAAAATTTCTTCTCTGAAAGAGTGGTGAGGCACTGGAGTGGGCTGCCCCGACAGGTGGTGGAGTCCCTGTCCCTGGAGGCATGCAAGAAAAGAGTAGATGTGACACTTAGGGACATGGTTTAGCAGGCATGATGGTATTGGGTTGACAGTTGGACTGGATGATCTTGGAGTTCTTTTCCAATCTTAATGATTGTATGGTTCTATGAAAAGTAATTGTAAAGCTGTTTTGGTACTTCCCAAACTTCCTCATGAGCTAAAAAGTCCAAGATAAGATTAATGAAGAAAATGGTATTTGATTTGTAGGATGATTTTCTTTCTAGCTTCTTTAGCCTCAGGAATTGCTCTTTTCCAGAGGGCACTTCCTGTTCAACTCCAGCTCTACACAGAGAATAATAATCATTCAAACTAAAATAAAACTTTTCATTTTTTAGACAAAATAGGCAGCTTTTTTGCAAAAGCTGTGTGAAGAATTTCCCTGCCGATGGATTCTATTATTATGACAACAAAGGAGGCCACATGGCTGCTCTTCACACTGTGCTATCTACCAGCAATACTTACTGCAATAGACAATGCTCTGGAGCCTCCAAAAGAGTTGATGAGAAGATATCCAGATGTATGTGCTGTCCCAAAACCTTCAGTTTGCCCTACAGTCCAAATATAAAATCTAGCCCTCCATGAAGTCCTTGAAATTCACAAACTGCTCACCTGTATAGGCAGTACTTTTTTTTTTTTTTTTTAAGTTTTTCTGGGTATTATTTTGCATTCCACAGAAGTATTCAAGAATTCAGCACATAAAAGCACCAAAACAAACTGCTCACTGGGAAAATGAAGTGATAAATTCAAATAGAATTCAGGTACAGATTTATGTGAACCAAAGCCACCTTGTAAAATATTAATTGAGCAAGAAGGACACCATAGAGAATTACCAAAGTACTACAAAAACTGAAAATCAGAGAAGACGGGTTCTGAAGCCAGCTAAAGAACTAGCAGCTTGGCTTGTATCATGCTAATTTCTCTGGTTTCCATTTCACATTCTTTTTGTTTATATATATGCATATATAAACATACAGACAGACAGACAGACATGAGCATTGGTTAATCAGCTGAGATTTTCCAGATTCAGTTGAACTTTGTTTACTTTAGCGTTCTGATCTCTTGTGCTGTGAAAGATTTGCTGTTGGAATATCTGGAAGGGAAAATTCAAAAAAAAAAAAGGAAATATTGCATCAAAGTGATGTATGTGTCAACAAAACTTCATAATCCCTAACACTAGTATATATTGGGTGGTATATTAAAAATATATACATAAATAAATAAAGAGGCATCAGAGGAGCTTTTTCCTTGTCCTGACTGATCTCTTTCCTTACCTGAGTTTGAAGAAAATGAGAATGAGAAGCATCACTGAAGAAGAAGGGAGATTTCAACTGATCAGCTGGAGATCCATATTTCCGCAGGAGCTGCTTTGTCCCTTCCTCTTGGCACTGGTACTCAAATGGCTGCATGTGTCAAGCTTCACTTGAAAACTCAGCAGCTTTTCAGAGATGATCTAATGGATCAGCCAGATGATCTGCCATTCTAGCAGCTCTGATACATCAGAGCATAAGAAACAATACCCTTCTTGTTTAAAATGTGGTCATTCTGTAACTAGCCAAATTAACAGTAACCAGAACAAGGGATTCCATACTGGGCTGTGAGGGAGACAAGTTCACTCTAAGGAGTGCAAAGGTCTTTCTTTGGCCACTTATGCCCTGGTTAACTCTGCAGAGGTGGGCAAGGGGAGCGCAAGTGATCCAGGCAACAACAGGAGTTCCCTCATTCCCACTTGGTTGCTTCCTGGCACACGTAATGGGCAACCTGCAGAACTCAGCCTCAGATTAAAGGCAGTTTAGCATAGCACTGCAATTTTTGCCTGAGTTGAACTTAGCACCAATGTAAGTCTCAATGATTGACTGAAGTAACAGAGGATATAATAGAAAATAGAGAATGATACAGAACAGTTGTTCTATCAATCCTACACAGGATACACAGCTCATTTAGAAACAGGAGACTCATGTAGAAGCTCCTTACCATCAAAAGAAGCAGTTCCCTTGCCTGCTGCCCATTAGCTGTGCACTCTCACCATTTCTCCTATCAGTACCTGCACTCTGGCTCTGCAGTGAGCCAGGCAAGGATGTTCAACCAGCAAAAGACCTCTCCTCCATCTCCTGTTCTCACAAAGTTCATCTTTGGTATCCTATCAATGTTTCACTCTTATTTTTATTTTGGTAATTTCCCACTAAAATTAAAAGAAATTTTTATTCCTTCCAAAGTGAATGAAGCTGGAAAACCAGACATTGTTTAGAGGTGCCTCATTAGCTTGGCCAGTCAGAAAAATCTTTATGCTTTAAAAGAAAAAGCCATCAAATGCGGTTCCCATGTCTTTGTCCAAATCTAGAGGACAAACTAAAAAGGCCTATTATACATAATAGCATATATTCAGCAGTAGTAATAGAGCTACCTAGCACTTCTGCCACCATGCTGAGAGACTTATGGAGCCTACCATCACCTACTAATAGTCACCCATTTGTACATCTCTCTTGCTTATCCCTTTCCTTTTTGTTAGAATGCACTATTTTTATTTTTGTTGTTGTTGTTGTTTTTCTTTTATTTTTCATTAGAGATTATATATTTTTGCACTTGTGAGAGCAGTAGGGAATTAATTCTTACTTCTCCTGGAAAACTGCTTTGGGAGTTAGTTATTTTGCCTGAAGTCACAAGATTTAGCCTAATTTATACTCTGAATGTTTTGTTGGGGATATCAGCTGTGACATGGCAGAACTACAGATTTACTGAGCTACAGAGTCATCAGAGCAAATAAAAATTTGTACCATCCCACAAGTCTATCCTATTACTTTAGCTCCTTTACTTTGTCTGAAAGCTATTCTTCGTAACTTTTAACTCATAAGGCTAGTATACACAGTAAGATACTGGAGAAAGCCTTACAGGAGGAAGTACCCAAGAGCATCACAATGAACTTCAGTCTGCTACAGCTGTGTTGCTAGTGATATTTGATTTATCTAGAGTAAGGATAGTTTCTTCATCTACATCAGAAGCAGTCGTGGCAGTACTGGTAATATTCTCAGGGACATATGAAACATAGAAATGTAGGTCTGCACGGCAGCATGTGCCTGACCAAGTCAAGACCTCCATTTGCAGGGAACTACGCAGTCAGTGTCTGTCTAGCTCGAAAGAGTCACATCTACTGCACACACTTGTCATAGGCCACAGAACAGCACCATAAATGTACCACAGAAAAGACAGCCTCAGTCATAACGTGCCTCAGGAAAATAACAGGAGAGTCGAGGGAAACAGCATCTAGAACTTCAGAAGTGAAACTTCCAGATGACTTCAGTTACTGATTGCAGAGAAAGGAGACCTACAGTGAATCCAGCCTGGGCCCTCCCCAACTCAAGTGAAGGATATTACTTGAAATAAAGAATAAATTCTTGCCTACAGATGAAGGTAGATGTCACGACAAACAAAATTTGAGTTTGATGTCCAGCTTCCTTTATTTTCCATCTACAATTCTCTTCCAGGACAGTCTAGACAGAAGAAAACCTTAAAAAGTCTCAGAATCCCCTTTTATTTCAGTTCTGAGTGCAGTTCTAATTAGCATAGATACTCTTTCTTCAAAATAGTAATAAAAACAAGAAAAGTGTCTAAACTACTTACCAAAGAAAGTTTGTGCCCATGTATGTCATCCTGTATTGTCACAGCTCAGGCACTGCTCTGACTCTTAACGAAGCTCATGTGATATCAGTTATAAATGGGAACTGTGCAGAGCAAGTGACATAGTGTATCTGAGAAGGAGCTATAAAAAAAAAACTAATTCTGAGAATAAGATTCTTGGAAGAAAACATGAATACATCAGTGGAACTCTACAGAAAGCAACGTATTCTTCCACAAAGAGTTTGTCATTGCCAAGAACCATTTTTACCTTTCTTAAACAATCTCTTTATATAAATGATGGAGTGGAAAGTATTTTCACAAAAGAAGGTTCATTGTCTGTGGTGCTCATTTTGCTCTAGAGGACGTAGAATCTTTAATCTGCCTTTATGTTATGCAGCTTTTCAGATGTCTCTATCTTCCAAATTCTGATGGCTGAAACATGTTTATAACAAGAACAGCTATAATTGTAAAGACACATGCCTTATTCAAAAAGTCATTTCTAATGAGAGTTTTTAAAATGAGTTACTCAGTGTTCTGTATTTTCCAGATAACTGGTGGGAGGAAGGGATTACGTGCATTTGTGGTTGCTCGCTTTAGTTCCTCATTCTGCTTCTGAAATCTGCTTCTTCTATAACTTGTTGAACCAGTTGTTGAGAAAAAGCAGAGAACTGTAGCCCTTTATGCTTTTATCAGTTGCGTCTTAACCCAGGCACAGAATAGTTTATCTTGGAAACTACTCATCCAAATAGTTCCCACGAATATAAGTTCTGTCCATTTTTCACTTCATGTTTTCTTAGGTCTCCTCACCCTGCCTTCATTGAAAACAGAGGATTGGCTGAAATTTTTCAGCTGAAACAATTTTGTGCAGGAAACATTAGCCATTCAGTTAAACTTCATTTATTTGTTGTTTTAGAATGCTGACTTCACACAGATTGTTTTGCTTTTACATGAAGATAGAATACTTTCTATTATTCATTTGAATGTTCTGTTTCTACTCTAGGATACTTCAATGAAATATGTGTCTATGCAGTGGCCAAGACTCTATAACAGGAAGAGACCATTGTGTACAGCCACAGATTTATTTTATCCAATGTAGGCTCTACAAAAAAAGCACCAATCCATACGGCAGTTTTCATTTGAAATATATTATATGGGTTATTTTCTGTGGCTTTCATCAATACTCAGTCTACATTTTCACATTGTTGAAATGACTCACTTTGAATGTCAAGTGCAATGTTATGTGGTAAAATTATTTGGTATGGATGTTGTGATATATAACCTAATTCATGTTTCACTTGTTTAAGAAACAAATGAAAGCTTTTAGGCAAAATAAAGATCAATGACTAATAATAGTTAACGAATTAAAGCACGACTAATTGATATAGATGATAATATTATCGTAACAGCTTGTATCTCTTTATTCTAGTGCTTCCAAATTTGCAATATTGAACCAGGGTCAGTACTGTTGCCCCTAGAGACATTATGTTATACAGTGCTGAGAAAGTGGAATATAAAATCATGAAAAAAATCCAGAAATCAATATAAAACCAACAACAATCTTGTTAATTTTTGTAGTTGCTTTAATAGCTAACATATTTCTGCCAGAAATGAAGCCTCCTCTGCTTTTTCCTCATGCAGATATGGATAATTGATGTTTTAGCAACACGGAGAATATGCAGTCCTATTACCTAAAATATTTGAGCAGAAATACTTCCTGCTCCTTTTAACTCAATAAACATCAGCAAAAATGTACTGGATTTCTTTCATGTATACTATCCAAATGACAATGACGGGCAACATAAACCATAAATACAGAATAAGGAATAAGCCCACCATGTCTATTAAACTGACAGCTAATGGAAGTATGCTAGTGAACTCACTAAGTATTTAATTGTGCATCCATTTCAGCTTACATAGTGTATCTGGGAAACCTTCTTATGTCTACAGGTGCTTTTTCCAGAATAGAACATTTATTACAGTTGTCTTGGCAACATGAGCACCATGGAAATATAAATCAGAGCTTAAAAAGATTTTGTTTTTAAATGCTGAAATAAAACAGAATAAAAATAAGAGCAGAACTTTATGATCTGGTCTCTGCTAAGTGCATAAAATGACTAGATCCATTATACATTACAGTTTTTCACCTTGCTTGGTGTCGCTGAGATTACAGGTGGAGTTCAGCCTTAAACAGTATCCAGGAACCATGCAGTGAGAAAGCCACAAGCAAGCTACACGGAGTCTGTTAATTCACAAAACATGATATTAAACTTAGAAGAATAGCATCCTTGAAAAACTCTAAAATACTCTATCCCACTGGATTTTATTGTTGGAAAAAATCAACCCTATCATCCTCATACACCTGAATGAGCCCAGCAGAAAGCTGAGTGCTTACAGGGCTGTCACATGGCTTAGAGCAGTTGCTGCTGCTGTTATTGTCTTAACATTAACATTTACTGAGAATCACAGACTTCACATTACGAGTCAAAGTCAAATAGCCTTTCTTGTCCTGTTAGGCTAGAAGACTTGTCTACTGGCAACTGCAAAGGGAGAGCCCAGACAATGTGCAGCTTTGAGGAAAGTACTTAGACTTTGTGAGCTGCTCCACTCCCATCACTAGTTTTGGTACAATACACAGGAAATATCTTCTGAAGGCCAAGTAGGTAGCTAAAACTTTTCAGGCTAGCCAGCATTTAACCCTAACTTCAGCTGGAGACAAAGGAGAAAGTATTGAACTAACCAAAAGACAAATTCTCTAACTAAGGACGACACGTAAAGTAGATTTCAGCCTGGATCCAGATTTCAGGTGAGTTTTACCTGCACTTTACCAAGACCATGGGACGTCCTTCTGGAAAGCAGCCACAGTACTGATCTAACAAGATCAAAGACATTTCTTTCCGCAGTCACAAATCACTAATAAATGTACAGAGGAAATAAAGAGTTAAAGCTAACCTCACATCAACCAGATATCAATCAAGCTGCAGCAGCAACAATAAGGACTGGAAAAATGCCATCTTATTGATGTCTTTACATTTAAAAACAAACTGGGCTTTGTGATCCAAAACCGAAAAGCAGTAGTCAGAGACTGAATTTCCTGTAACTCAGTATGAATTTCAAAAATTTCACTAAGACTTCTTTTCAGAACTTTTGCCCTTTCTTAATCCCACAAACTAATCTCTTTATAGCTGATGTTCTCAAAGTACTCCTGAGGCAAATGGTAGATAAAATGTAACATAGAAGCAGCACATCCGGACAGAAATCTCTCAATCTCTCTGTAAATTTTTCCTCAAGAGAAAAAAAAAAAATCAAAATCCTCTCTCTTTGGAAGCCCCTAATGTGTTTCTGTCAAGGTGAAAATGGTGTCTTCTTCCACTTTCTCTTGCTGCTCTTTCTTCTTCACCTCTGTTAAGCTCAGATGTAACAAAGCACCTCTATGCCAGTAGGGCAGACATACAACACACACCAGTGATCTTGAAATTTGCTCATCTTCTTTTCAGATCTAGTGAGAGAAGGGACTGCTAGCCACAGGAAGGGGGTTTGAGTTTGTACCAGTGCCAAGTATCACACAGTACTGCTGTGGTAAGAGAAAATTGCTCCGGAGCATGACCCATTCAGGAGAACAAAGTCAAAGTACAGAGACGAAAATGACAACAGGCACTTAAAGGGGATCTGCAAAGCAAGGAAGAATTCCCCAACTTTAAATTATTTTTTTCATAAAGTTGATGTACTTTAGATCATCCACAGATGTAAGCCTGACTGTTGTCTGCTCACTGGGTAAGAATTTACCTTGGCTGACCTTGGCTAAACTGCTGTCTTTGACTCTTCTATGCTGCCCACTACTAAAGCATCCATTACAATGCATGATGCACTTTTCTTCAAAGGATACCACTGAAACAACAACAAAAAAAGAAGTCAAAGAAAGTATGATTTCCCCCATTTTACTGATGGGTAAGAGACAAGCTGTATTTAAAAGATTGTACCTAGAATCTCATAAGAAAAATGGCAGACTGAAGGAAAGAGCTCTGTTCTTCTACATTTCATTCTGCCATGTGAAACCTTCACTGCATAAAAACCTTTTTTTCTCTCCTTTTTTAATTTTGTAATTTTTTTTTCCTACTTGCTATGCTTGTTTACAGTCTGTGAGTGACTCCTGATAGCAACAGTGAAAAAGGAGAAGAAATGAAACCTAAGATATGCTTGTAACTTCTTGTTATGTACAAGAATTTTCTTCCTTATTTGTTTCGGTACAGTTTGCAGTGCCAGCAAAGTTTCACTACCTTGAATCAAATTGAACTGTGTTTGATGCAGGTGATTTGACTACCTCCAAAGCTTTATCACCCGTGATTCCATGGAATGATCCTATCTAACTCCAAATTAAGAAGAGCAAATTGATTACTTGTGGCTGGGTCATGCAGATATTCTTAAACAGGCTGCAAGGTTTTCTTTTGTTTTGCATTTTAAAGGTGGAAGAGCATTTATTTACACAATGGAAGTAAGAGGGAAAATGATGTTTGGCTTTTAGTTGGAGAAGGCAGATGCTAAATTTTCACAATTGCATGCAATAATGTGTTTCCAAAAGATTCCAGTCTAAAAGCTGCTCTTTCACTTGCCATATTGCCCTCAGAGACAAGTTTTGCTCATGTCAGGGTTGAGCGATCTCAATATCTGAAATGGCAGCATGATGACAATCACAGAGGAGAACGAGAAATAAAAGTACTCCCTCCCTCTCCATTTCAATCTCATTTCATTTGATGCTTGCTGGTGATCCTACTGAGGCAGAAAGCATTTTATCTCTGGTACAGAGTCTCTGGCTGGAGCCTCAGAGCTGGAAGATTTAAGATGTGATGTTTTCTTCTGATTGTCAAGAGGTACTTCTGCTTTATTAATGGAATCCAGTGCTCTTGTTGGAGGATTTTCCATGCACAGGAGTATATAACTACTAAAAGAACTTTAACTTTCTTTACTCTAAAACTGGTTTCCTGGCATCTAAGTTGTTAAGAAAAAAAAGTGCAATATATGTATGCATCCTGTATCATCAAAACAGCAGCTGGTATATACAACCAGGTCTTGTTTGATATTAAGGCTGCAAAGTAAGCATGTAAAGAGAAAAGGCAGCAGCTCTTAGAAAGAATTGTTACAACATAATGTTTACAAAACCTATTCATCTTTGGCTGCTTGTGGTTTCTTTCCAGATATTGTACTTCAGTTAACATTTTTTTCTAAATCCATTGAAACATCACAGTATAGCACAAAACAAAAAAACTCCAGTCTTACATTTAGAAAATCTGATTGAAAGTGCACAAAGTGTAAGTGTGGTGTGATAACTATAATCCACTGGAGTTGAAATGTAAAAGTACGATGCTATGCTCCATCTGGGCAAATAAGCATTTAAGGGATTTCTCAACTCTTCCTGATTTTTCTGCAGAGTTTTTTCCTGAATTTTAGAGATTCCATAAACCACACTTGATAGCATTTTAGAGTATATGCATATGAAGATTCATTTTTTAATTCTTTACATCTGCTGACTGACTTCCTCTCCAAGTGACTGCTCTAAAAGCATGTGAAACTTTCAGCTAGAGTTCAACACAGTGTGATCTAAAGTTCAGATTTGTTTTGTCTGATATGTCAACCCATCAAGTGCCATAGAGCATTAAGTGTTCTGAAAAAACCCTTTATTCTTGAATATATATGTAGAACTAGACTGTCAGATCTGGGGAGCAGCTTTAGTGTGAATAGCTGCGTTCTGCATGCTTCCGCCTGAAAAAATGAATGATATTGTTCAAAATTCATTTCATAGTGACTGTAGTAACCTAAATTAATACCAGCACACATATTAAATAATTTAGGGGTAACTCCAGAGAAAAGACCATGAAGAAAGTAGCTACATTGCTACTTTGCCATCAGAGCAAGGTAATGATACAGGTACAGGAAGTGGCATAATCCAAAAACAATCGTACATTGCTGCTGATTTACTGGGGAGAATCACTGCGAAATCAGCAATTTCTATCATACACTTATTTTGGACAGGTCTACTGGCTGATCTCTCTCAACACACATTATAAGACCCACAGATCAGCAGTGAGACAACAGCATTCCCCCCACCCTTTTTGCATACAGCCCATTCTTAAAAACTACACCATTACCAAAGTCCTAGGAAAATAGAAGTCACACTGAAATTTTGCTCAAAATGGCCTTCTGTGGAGAATATGTAAAATATGTACTAATTATTCCATGGAGAATTTGTAAAACGAACCATGAAACCTTGTTTCCCTATACAGCTATGTTGAGCTGGGACAAGTACACAGCCTGTCAACTGTTTGGTCAAAATATGCTATGCTCTTAGGAGTCCGCTACACATTTGCACAAAAGGGAATTTCAAGAAGTGCCTATTTGAGCCACATCACAAAAGATCCCAAGTCTACTACGTACACTGTTTTTGAACGTGCTTAATTAATTGGGAAAAAAAATCAATTTTTTTACCCTCAGAAATTATAACTGCAAAGAAGTTCATAAAAAATACTACAGTGATGATTTTTAATGATCACATTATTCTTTCCCTCTTACTCTCCCCTACCTCCACCAAGACAAAGACAAAATAACACCAGACATGATCAGAATTAGACTTGCTCCACTTAGCTAACTTCCATACACACTGCAGCCTTGACAAAGAGCATAATAATCTAATATTTGAGAGAGTTGTTAGGAAAAGTTGAAAAAAATCTTAACTACCATTGTTCTGGATCCTTCAGGTAGTGGCTTCTGATTATCCCCTACGAAGACGTGCTCTTGATTTCAACAGAATCCAGGATTACACTGACTGGGAATAATGCTTTCCTGTTAATCATACTGTGTTTTACGTGGCATGAAAAGATGCCCCGTAAAACAGTGTTATCTTTGAATGTGAAATTAAAAATAGAATCTTATTATTTAATCAGCATTCCAGTATTTCTAAAATTATATAAACATAAGCTACATAATATTTACCCCTTACATTCTATTGTATACTGTATTCTGATAACATTCTAAATACAATTAAGACATGGCTGTAGCTCATGATAGGAAATTTTGTTCATGACAAGAAATTTTGCTCAGCAGATTTAAGTCTGTCTTGTTAAAGACACATGCTACCACATGCAGAAAGCTCATGTTAAAATCTCATTGGAATAACAATGTACACAATAAGACATTAGCATTAGTGTTTTTCTCATTATAGCTAATGGCAAAACTTCATTGATTACAGCTCTTCAGCAAGCATTTCTGCTTACTTTTACTGCAGGCCAAATGAAAGTCCTGCAATGTCTGGAACCTTCAGTATTTTCCATTGCTACATCAACAGCTGCTAGCAAGTGCTCAGCCTTTTTTCAAGTGCATGGTTCTCTGCTGCTGTCCCCAGCTGGCCCACTCTGTGAGGTCACATCTGAAACATACACCTCTCACTCTGTGAATTGTCCTTCTCCCCTTCTGGTAACTAACCTCAGCACAGATCTATATCAACTCAAATGAAAGACGTGAGTGACAGCGATATCTAGGTGTAAATCTCCCTGCATATACCCATTTTGGGGTAGTAGATCAATTCAATAAATCAAGATTAATTACTGAAATACAAAATAATAAAGTCACCATCAGCTTCAAGTAGACAATGTTTGTTTTAAATCATACTCTGGCAGTTTGATTCAAATGTTCTGTTTTAATTAGTATAGTGCAAGGGTATTGAAGGAGAACAGATGATTCTTTTCTTATGTGCAGATAAAAACTGCAAACACTGCTTGCCATTTGTCATTTTTTGAAATAAAGATGCTTCAATTATTCTCCATTATTTTTGCTTTCTATGGCTACAACAAATGAGATATTGGTTTTTGAGTTGGCTCATGTGCAGATATCGAACTCCAAAACCCTCCATTTGTCACCATCAGTTCCTTTCCACAAGTTTAAGCTTTTCCTCTTTTCATCTTACTCAGATAAGATACCCACAACATTATGGCCCATGTAACCACATGCAGCTACAGGCGAGATAGCATATATTCTTAAAAATCACTCCCCTTGAGGTATTCCTAAATTGAAAAGCTCCTAAACTTCTACATGAAAACACAAAATAAGGATTTACCAGGGAGCTGCCATTTGGGATCTCATGCAAACTGCCAGCTGATGGATACAGATGCACACCCCTTTGGCTCAGGTTGTGGTCTGTATTAACTGCTCTGAAGGAAGATGCAAGGAGCTGGCTGCAGGCATGAGAAGCTGGGAAGAAAATAATGGTAAGTACTTCCCAGGCTCTGAGAATTAGTTTCAAGCTTTTGGCCACAAAAATCACAATTTTTTCATTCAGTTATTCTTTTCATACGAAGACAATGATTAGGTCAAATTCCTCCTATCAATCCAGGTTTGCTATGCTAAACTTTCTGTACTCTTCTTATTTTTTGTACTTAGGGAAATAACCAAAGTTTTGCCTTTTGTCTGCACTTTAGTCTCCATTTCTCTGTTGAAGAGGACAGTAAGTTCATGATTACACTGGAATGATAAAGCATAAATCTGTTTGGTCCTTCTTCCGCCCATACCATCTACAGATATGGGTCATTACTTATAGTGATGCCAGCTGCAGAGGTGCTGAAGGCATCATGAGCCAAAGTGTGTGTGGGGGGGGGGGGGGGGGGGAATTGACGAAGCTGTAAAATAAGATGCATTCATTATTCTTAATTACACTATTTTAATAAGGTATGTGCTCAGTATGATGAGACAGAGCACACAATATCAGCAAACTTCAGCTACCTCAGAAAGAATCTGTTAACAAAGACATTCACAGCTTTACCAATAAAGTCTATAATCACAATGCACATTGCACAAAGACTTTTTATGCTGTAACAGGATAAAGACTTGAAGCTATTATCAAATTGACAAGGCTGCTGACACAAAGCAGGCAGGCAATTATTTTGGATGGCTATATCTCTCACAGTATTCTGACATGATACCTCTTCTTTTCCCTTTCGATGCCAAAGTGTAATTCTCATGAGCGTTCTTATTAACTATGCAGACTAGCATGTTAACTCACTGGATGCAGCTTACAAAGAGCTGGACTTGCAGTGTTTTCTTCTCATTAGGGAATAAACTTCACACAAATTGTATTTCCCTGCCTTGTATCCCATTAAATGTTTCTGCAGAAGCAAGAAAGCCTAATGACTACACAGGGATCGCTTGGAGCGAATGAGGCAGCAGATAAAGAAGCCTTGAGGACACGTGATGTAGGAAGCTCACTTGCAGAGTTCAGCAGTTCCACAGGGATGGAAGTAATGTCTGTACATCCTGACTGGTACAAGTTCAGAATTAGTAGGAAAAGAACTCCAAATGTTTATCACAGAAGTAGTATTCCTGTCAGAATATGTAGCTTTGAGAAGTAGGTTGTGAGAGAAATGTGTATTAGCTCCCAGAACAAAAAAGGTAAAGAACTAAATTACTGTGTTTACAAACACAGGCTTGTGAGATACTGGCATCTCTTTTCACACAGCCTCAGTCTCCTCTTCCCTAGTGTCTTCACAGACACTTGTGTCTCTATGAATTTTATTCTTTCTTACATACTCAGCAAATTAGTCCAAGCTGTAAGTCAGACTTATAGACAATCAGCAGTCACCCCTGGATCCAGGCTGTGGATGTTCCAGTCCTGCACTCTGATAACATTGTGAGGAACAGGTAACGCATTGCATTACTGCGTAAGTGATTCCATTTTTAATGTATTTTTCAACATGAAGGTAAATCATTTCAGATCCTTTTTACAACTGAAGTTTGGAATTTTCTCTTAAAAAAACAAACATATCTTTAAGACTTCTTCAGGTTAAGACTATTTCTCGGATTAATGCCTGTGGGTTTTTGTTGTTATTTTAAAGAAAAAAAAAAGAAGAAAAAAGTTCTGTTGAAAGAACTTAGATCACCTTTTCTCTCAGTGGTGATGCACCCAATGCATTGACATTCTCATCCGTGGCTCATCAGCCTGCTCCAAACAACACTCTGAAAGGCTTGCTAGTTTCTGGTGTGATAAAACCTTGTTTTGTTACTAGCTTTCATATCCATAGCAGGATGCTTCAGTGTAGCTTTACCTTCAACCAGCAAAAGGTTAGGCTTATTCATAGTGGCTTGCTTGGAGATTATTTCTACGTTGACAGATTTATTTTACTTCCTGTATATGGATGTGAAATCACATTGGCTTTTGAAGGTCATTAAAAATAACTAAATAAAATGCAAATGTAATGGATTTGTTTCACCCTTTCTCCTTAAAATAAGCACTGTTCTTTTATAGAGTGCTGCAATTAGATCTTAAACCAGTATATCGCTTCAATGTGACAAATCAGAATAATATGGAATGTCATATCCTGCAATATGAGCATCATGCCGCTTAAGTAAAATGTCATAATATGGCATTTAATACTGCATTATTTTAATACATATTCTATTTTAGTAAAGACTAAGACAAGCCATTACTTAATGTAGATTGACATCTCATCTAATTTATTGAATAGCCTGTGATATAGATGAACACCAAATACAAGACTGTTTATTGCTCAGAAGAAGGAAAACAAATTAGCATTCAGTGTACTAATTAGAGGAGCAGCTATTTTCTGGGTTTGTCTCTTAGCCTGGAATCATTTTTCTAGGATATAGAAAACAGATGCTCTTTTAATTAGAAGCAGAGATTCTGAGTTTCAGCCAGCAACACCCAAGAGTATGCTTGACTCTATTGGAAATAAAACACAAACTTTATACTGGTTCCACTACCTTCTGTTAGGTAAATGTCTACTTGTGTATACATACGTCAGCTAGATGGCATTGGATTGGTTAAGGCACATGCTTCTCCATGCGGCTGTGACAGTCTCCTTGTCACGGAGGAGGAACTACTAGTCAATAAACTAGCATGAGCTGTTCTTTAATATTAGTGGTCAAGTCCTGTAGCTTTTTAAACACAAGATCCTGGATTCTGTCCCCAGTGCTGCCTATATGCAGTTCAGTTGGCTGTCATCTATGACTATATATAGAAACAGATTTATTACTACGGGTGTGTTACCAAGAGAGTAGATCCAGCCTGATAGATGGAAAAATATTAATTCCCTTCGGCTGAAAAACATCTTCTGTAGTCTGCTTATCCTTCTCTCTTTTATAGCCACAACAGCAGTGATTGATGCCTAAAAAATACCTAATCCAGAATAAATATGAGCAGAGAAGAATAAGTGTGACCTCTCAAAAATTTTAATTTTACAACAACAAAAACACAATAGCTGCAAATGACAGCTTCAAACAGACAGAGAAACCAAACCCATACGTTCACCACAGGTCATTCAATGTCTAAAAGCAGACAGTGATTATGAAAAGGGAAAAGCACAGTCTTGTTTATAATACTATCTCTTGAGGTTTGGGCAACCATCCCAAAACAATAGCCAGTAAGTCACAACAAAAAGCATGGCCTGGACCTTAACTCCTTTTGGATCTACACAGGGTAAAAGTTAATTATAGGTCTTGGTTGGAAGCTGACTGATAAACGTGCGAGGGGAAAGGACTCCGTTGGTTTGAGATTATACCACTGATCATGAGACTTACCTAAGCTGAGATGATGAGCTGTTACCTCCAATACTCTGAAAGCCCTAGGATCACAGATATCTATCAAAGACTGCTCAGCTCTGATCAAAGAGAAAGACAACTCCTTCCTAAGCTCTCTTAGTTACAGAGCAAGGAGGGAAGCAGGAAAGAACTGCTGGAATAGGACTTTAATTGGCTAACCAGTGCTATGACACCTGCAGTAATTAGCTAGTAATTAGTAACTCACTGTCATTGGATTTGAATAAAAAATTCTGAGATGTTTAAGTTGTACTATCATGTTGAGGAACGCATCTCATATTGAGTTGATCTTGCATTCCCCACGCCAGACCCGGAGGGCAACCCTTTTGGGGAAATTTGGGGCGTTCCTCCGTTCCTCAACACTATCATACTAAACATATGTACAATATCCAGACTCTGCTAGCAGACCTCAGCCCGCAGCAGACCACAGGACATCTGAATGCAGACCATAGCTGCCTGTTACTATAGAGAGGAGAGTGTGGGAGGTAAGCTGTAGAGTTTTAAATAGGCTTTCAGACCTAGAAAAAAAAGCCTGAGTCAACTGCAGTGAATAGAGAGTGAAGGGAAGGAAAACCGATACAGTGAAGTGCATGAGCAGATTGGCAAGACTTGTGACAGTTGGTGTTTTCCTCAGAGTCTCAGCTTTTAGAGTTAAGGTACTAAAGAGAGAGTTGTTTAATGTAATATTAAAAGATTTCTAGCTCTCAACAAGGGCATTTCAACATTCAATTTGTAATGATCTTTCCTACTTTAAACATCAATTTAGTAAGAATATCGAACTCTTTATATAAGTGAAAAGTTCAGTATGTATGTCATGTTTAGAATTTAACTACATTTAACTACTGAAAGCCAAAACCTTCTTAATGTAAATATGATTTTGTTTTGAGAGTCAGTACTTCTCCGCCAGAGCCATGTGGAAGTATAAAGAGAACCAGTAAGATCCTGGAGAACTAAAGAGTAAGACAGAATAAGATAAATAAGAAAAAAATAAAGGGTTTTCCTTCCTATTAATCTGACTGCTTCAGTTATAGTTGCCTTGGAGAAGTATTTAAAAGCTAGTTACAGTTCACAGTGTTGTCTGAAGTGAATCTAGAAATCATGGTAATTAGGACCAGAGATTGGAAGATATGCTGTAGAGTCTTGGTCTTGTACAACGAGACATAAATGTGTTACTATCAGGAAATTATTTGAACTTTTCTACTGTAAAAAATCTTTTCCCTATAGAATTCAGAGAAATGAGTATAAAATACACCTGCGTTCTCTTGCTTATCGTTGCTCCAGTTCCAAGGATCTTCAAGCACTCTGTAAGTATGAATTCCATCATTCACACTCTGGAGCTCTGAAACCAGCATTATACCTACTTTACAGACAAATTGGTGGTTTGGGTTTACCATGCGATAAGCTCAAGGTCACAGAGCAAAGGAGGAGCTTGGAATAAACCAGCATATAACTCCTGGTCCCTCTTGGTTGGCATTCTTTCCTACTCCTATGCTTGAGCTTAATGACTGTACAGCACTGTAAATACCAGCCAGTCCTTCAGCACAGAAGGACAGGGTTTGCTTTAGTGCTATTTTTAGTTAAGCAGATCCCACTTCTAAATCTGCAATGCCTCCATTTTCAATATCGTGATTATGTTTGATGTTCCACAGGAAGACGAGGGAACTAGGGTGAATCAGAAAGCACAATGCAGAGTAGGCAATACCATGCTGCCTTCTGAAACACCAGCCCAGAGAGAGCAGAAGCCTTGGTGGGGGCTTTGCACAGGGAGGAGCCATCAAGCAGCTGGACGTGTCAGCTGGGCACCTCATCAGGCAGCTGCTGCAAGTGGAAGGTCAAGAGTGAGTTTTACTGTTTACTGAATTTGTAAATTACTAATTATTCAGCTCACTAAGCAAGGCAGGCTCATTGCCTGTGCGTGATACTTCCCCTCCTGTCTCCTCAAAGGGCATATGGAAGAGCAGGAATTCTTAGCTATATTTTGATAGATTAAAGTCATTATGGTGCCATAACAAAGTGCATAAAGAGCTATAATGGGCAGGTCACTAATGAGTGAGAGCATATTTCCATGTTTGTCAGAGAACAGCTGTAGAAGATAATGCCTCAATTTGTACTGAAAAAACACAGTCTGCAGAGAGCTTGGGATAGCCTTGCTAGGAGTCAGAGAAACATGGGGTCTGTGTACATGGGGAGCGATGGTCCAGTACAAGCTAAAGGAGTGCCTTCACTCACATCCACAGCTTTCAGTTACGGGGGACAGACAGCAGCTGGAGGGACCACGTCTGAGCTGTGGTCATTTCAGAGGTACTGACAGACAGACAGAAGATACCAGAGCTGCCACGCAAGGAGAGAGACTGCCACAAAAGGAAGCAAGAAAATAGTCCACATGTGTATCGAATGCAGTGAGCATAAACCAAGACGAGATCTGTCCTTTCTGTTCTGTCTTTCAGTCAAAGAGATAGAAGTGGCTTTGGAGAGAAACTATCCAAGAATAAGTGAGAAAGAGACATGAGACAGGGAATATTGTCCTCATGACCCAGCGACTGACTGAATTTTTGTTTGCCCTCGGAGCAGCACGCCTTTCAGTCTGCCTGTACTGGAGCAGGCACAAATAGTATTGATCAGCAAAGGTGGCTGACATGAGGAAGCACCACTATAAAGGCCAGTACAGTAGGATTTCAGCATAGTACATCTAAATGAAAGGAAAACTTGAGGAGAACATATACAGCTCTTGCAGTGACTTACATCAGCTAAGTGGCCAAAGAGAGAGATCTTCATCTCCAAAAGTATACCCCTGTCCAGGGAGACCTCTGTCAAATGAAGAATCAAAACTTATGGAATCAGAAGTGTTAAGAGATGTAGTTACACTCTCTACAAAGTCATTGGTTGCTGCAATATCCACCAAGATCTTTTAGATTTGTCCCAGACTGAAATTGTTCCCTCCCTGTACAGACAAGGATAGGAGTGGAGATTAACAAATTAGCAGATTCCCATGATGAAGATAAGGATGACAATTACAGAAAACCCAAGAAAAAATTATAGTCAAGCCAATGTTCAGCATGGGGGAATTGAAATATGAAACAGCAGTAGCAGAAGGAGACAGCACAGAAGCAAACACTTCAGGTGGGAGGGATGGACTTAAACACAGCAAAGCAACAATATACTTAATTCAGTGGGAAAAATAACAATGAAAAGCAGCCGTTACTCCAACAGAGTCTGTGAATGAATTGCATTGTTTCAGATGAGAGACTATGCCAAGATACTTCCAAGCAGGTCACCCAATCTACGCATACTGAAGCCAGGCTTCACAGTGTTCAGATGGGAAATGATGCACTGGTGGTAGAGAAGTGAAAAAGAGTATTCTGCTAGATACGGTAGAAAGGAGTTGGGTTTCGGGACAGCAGCTTAGGATTTTTGATTCTGGCCTGTGGGATGAAATAAACTGGGCTCAACTACTGTTGCCTACAATGCAAAAGAGCAGAGGAGGAAAGGCAGACAACTCTATCTTATCTGCGACATGGTTAGAAACAGGTTTTTCCTCTTTGCAACCTCTCCCAATCAGAAAAGGGCTGTACGGAGATCCAGGGAAAACTGCAACACAGATAAATGTCACACTTACCAAGAACACTTACCATGCACCACCTGCGTTTGATACATGGAGTTCTTGACTCCATGCGCATTTCACTCTGATTCCTTTCTGAACTACATTTTTACTCAGTTTGTTATTTGAATTTAACAGAATAATCACAGAATGACACTTCAAAGAAAAAAGGCTTAGTTACAGATCCTCATGCTGATGAATAATGTCTTCAGATGTTGAAAAGGGCAGCAAGATGGGGTGGATTACAAGTGATTTTAGCACAACTCTCCAGCAAACATATATTTATATACACGCAGGACAGTTTTGCTCTGGTTTCTGTAGAAAACAGCAACTTCAGTCACTTTTATTGTAGTCTGGAAGCTTCCTATGGAAAAGAAGGGCAATGATGCAATTCAGACCACTAGTGACAACTTCCTCCATTTTGTTGGTTCTGCTGCTGCACTGCCTCTGAGCCTCACTCAGCCTCAAGCTGAGCTTTCGAAGATCCATTAGAAATTGCTGCAGAATAATTACCGCAGCACTTGGCTCCAGATCCGACTTGGAAAGTGCTAAGTCATCAGCTCTATGAGCCATAAATTGCCAGTTCTGGTCAGTCTCAGTGAAAAAAAATATGAAAGCCACAGCTTATTTGCTGACATCCAATCCAGTTAAGACAAAACCACATAATGAAAACATTGTGTAATAATCTCTCCAGTGGTTTGTCGTGCCTTTAATACAAATGGCAACAGGGACAAGGGTGGCTCTGAGACCAAGCAATGCTCACCCTGGACATGTTGGCAATGGTCTAATCCTGGCCTGAAAACCAGGGAAGACTCATAGTCAGACTTTTTAATATTAACTCAAAGATAATTGCCAACACTTTCCTTTTTGGAGCTCAATTCTCCCTTTCTTTGTACTTGACTACAAGGAAAAAGTAACAGTTAGACACAGGATTAACGGTCCAAGAGGTAAACACACTTAGAAAAAATATTTCGTTTATGAATTGCCATTGAACATTTTCCAATTTGCACATGTACTCTAAGTAATTTCTGCAATCAGTTTTTGGTCTAAGGATTCTGTGAACAATTTACTTTTTTTAATCCTAGCATTGCAAAGCTCTTGATAGATAGCCCATGTGAGCTATTTCCATTAGACTGACTGAAACCAGGCTCTTTTTACAAATAGTTGTAGTTTAGAGTTCAGTGTTTGCCTCTTTTAAACACTTCACTTTTATTTGTCTAAGATTAGTTGTTTCATAAACATTCTTCACCACAGATTTCTTTAAACCATTTTGCTAAAATACTCTGTTAAAGGTACTGGTCGCAGAAAAAAATAACTCTATCTTTTCTTCCACCTGAAAGTGTATTTTGACACTTGTAAAGACTCCAGTCCTGCTGCACTCCAGTGCCTCAGGATCCTATCCAGAGAATGTTTCTATGGGGAAAAAGATATACTGGTGCTCCTATACTACCTAGAGCAGGGACTGCGGAGGCCATACAGCCCCCTCAGGATGACCCAGAACTGATTCTGATCTTGATCAGAACTTGGACTCATC
Organism: Numida meleagris; assembly: GCF_002078875.1. NCBI lineage: Eukaryota > Metazoa > Chordata > Aves > Galliformes > Numididae > Numida > Numida meleagris. The sequence goes on from NC_034413.1 coordinate 22,560,117, forward strand.
AGAGAACACAACCACAAACTACACTGCATTTCCACTAGAAAAACCTCTTTTTTCTGAGAAGGACAACAATATTTTATGGATTGATCCTTGCCAAGAAACACCACTTGCCTTTGTGCGTGTGTGTGTGTGTCGAAAAAACGTAACCACATAGAGTACCAACAGTAATTTACCAGTAGGCTGGTGTGATATTTCAAAAATCACAGGCTAACAGGAAATGTATAATTCAAATACTAAACAGGGATCCATCCAGATTAAAATCTTGGGTCAAAATAATCAAAACTGAAGTGGCTAAAACATCCAGATTTTTATGCCAAATTTTTGCTCTCCATACTTTAAAGTTGGGTCAAGTCTGTCAAACACAGGCTATCATTACATACATGCAATATGTATAAATACTTGAATGGAACAAAAGGAGGAGCGAGGAATGTTCTTCAACATGCTCTACAAATCTGATGACAAGATATAATAAGGCAAAGATGCTGCAGGCCTCTGGCTGGCAGCTGCTCAGAGCAGAAAACAAAACCTGGACCAAGCCACAACACTCTAGGAAAGGGAGATGCTTCACAAGGGGTGTTCAAACACCCCATGCATTGAGCAGGGAGCTGCTCTGTGAAACCTAGATCCTGAGGATTGGCGGTGGTGAGAGGATGGGGTCAAAGCTGCACCTCCATTCACTGGAAGGCTGGAGGATCACAGTTGGGAAGGGTCTGTAGGAAGGAATGGACAAACAAGCATTTACAATGGCAGTTTGACAGACAACTGATCTGAGCAGTGTATTTAAGGATTATTCCAGGCACAACTCTTTATTTTACTCTTTGACACTTTGTTTAGTTTCTGAATCCCCATGGTACTAAGGTAGGATGTACTTTGGCACACCATGAAAAGTCCCAAATTATTGTGAAAGATTTACTAAGATAACTTTCTGTAAAAATACACATGAGTCTGTACAAGTACCCCATTTACTTCTAACTTTGAAGGTAAAAAATGGCAAATGTTTTAACTAGCTAAATATTTATAATAGCTTCTCTCATGCATGCAATGCATGAAACCTTCCAACTACTTTAACAAGCTAGAAATAGCGAAACATTCAAAGCTGAAAGAGCCATATTTGGGGTGAAAAACTGAAATTGTTTAAAAACACCACCATCAGTGAGAAGACAAATGACATATTTTAATGTATGCGCTATTTTCAGTTAAGACTGTAAGGATTATAGCTAGAATTTGGCCAGGATATTACACTTGCAGAAGAAAAGAGCTGCCCGTAATGCAAGTAAACAAGCAATAGGAGTTCTCCAAAGAAAGAAATTTGTATCTATGTCCAACCCAGAGTCTGAGCTCCAGAGTGACCCATCTGCAAGGTTTTTGGTGTTCCATCCTAAAGCACCCTGAGTTTTCTTTTGATGGAATAACCCTCTATTGTCCAAAATTATACACAAGATGCCCAAAGCATGCAATGTAATTGAATTAATTTGTCTTACCAGGTTCTCATAATATGGATTGTCTGTCTTTACTGTCATTTTTTTCTAATTCAATACAAGCAGCAGTGCTCAGTTTATCACATGGATTTCTTCCTTAGCACTGCAGCTCTCTGACTGCCATAATCCTGTAGGCAAAGAGTCAGGACAACAGTGATGCCAACAGGTGAAAGTCCCAGGTTCTTTTCAGCACATCCCTGCATTTTCTGCAGATATAAGCCATCTTTGTGAGAAGTCATTATGCTGGCAGAAACAGCCAACATATATATATTCTAGAGATGTTATAGGTGTCACTGTAGTCAGTTGACAGTGGATGACAGAAAAGCCTAGCTCTGAAGGCTCAGTCTCAGTCTTCATTGTTTTGGGTACTGTTCAAAAATCAATTCCCACTTTCTCCCTTATCACAGAATGCTGTTTTCTTTACTGGGAAAGACCAAAGCAGTTCACACATGCTCTGCAATCAATACGTCTCTCTTTAGAGGCAAAACACTGGGTAGACAGACAGACAGCTAATTGCCCTACATTCTTGAAAATTTGAACTAAATATATTATATGTAAATTCCATTAGCCAATTTTCTGCAGCATAGCTACTGGAAATTGTTATGAGTTTCTGCAAGATGCAAACTTTTATTCCCTACAAAGCAGAAACTGCACTGTGGCACTTCTGTTCTTTGTTTACTCCTGCTTTTAAAGCCTGTCTGTCAAATGCAGTATTTCTCTTCTCTGAAATTTCATGACAGATGGTGGGTGCAGAATGATAGTAAGGCATTTTCAGAAGTGATAAAAACGCACTTGACCATTCTCACAAGCTCCCAAAGAACTCAAGCTCAGGGCAGGGAGGAAAGCAGAGGGAAGGGCTGCTTCGCATGTGTCTCTTGGCTGCTGGGACTCATTTGGGGTACATCCATGTATCCATGTACAACACTAGGACCAACACTTAACACTTATTTTATGTGTTAGTTGCAATTTTGGCAGCTCCAGACCACTCCCTTTCACCTGGTAGACACACTATCTGGAAGTCATCATGTGAACTTTTTCCTCCATGTTCACATTCTACACATTTGTCTGTTTGGGCTGCACAGGGGCTACAGATGAGGTAACAGCCTCTTTCTACAAGATGCTATATAAATTATATCTCAAAAGATATAACCTGCATTTAACAAAACTGGCAAAGAATAATAAATTGTATTATTTTTTACCCAAGTGATAAGAGAGAATAGTAACTACTTAGAATGCATGTACAAGATCTAGATAGCCTGGGAAAGAGATACATTAAGGAAAATAAAGATAATGTACACAACTTGGGAAAAAAATTTCAAGTTGGCAAAAATTTATGCCAGTTCTATAATGATTGTAATACTTTCCTCTCTTCCATTCAAGTATACTAGGATTTTCATGGCCTATCTACCAGACTGACCTACCTAGGATTCTACAAGAAATGGGAGACAACCTTCTCCAGACATGCTGCTAATAGCTTTATCATCACTTCCTTCCTTATTTCTGCATATTTCAACACCACTGTGAACTGAATGCAGCCTCTGCTTTGAATACAAATATATCAGTTACATTGAGAGGAAACAGTTTTTCTGTTTCCTGCTGGCCAAGGTATGCTACTGCCCTTCCAACAGTCACGATACACATCAAAAGCTTCAAAAATGGTATAAAAACTATCTGGCAGACAGGAGAAAATCTCCCATTATACAAATATGCTATACAAGCACAGCTATACATGAGAATTTTTTTAGAAGCAGATACCTGACATCCCACGTGATATTTATCTTAAGCTGTAGTGAAGCTTCAGATTTACTTGTTCATATGTGTCTCAGTACAATCGCTGAACCTCACTCGGTTAAAATAGAAAGGCAGTCACCGTGCCAAAAGGAGATGTCTTGTGAACTGCACTCAGATGGGAGTCTCATTTTATGCATCTTACACAAAGCATTCCGAAAAGCAGCGCATTAACACAAAACACAAACGATAACTGAACAGGATACAAAGAGACTGTTCTCACAAATGTCTCATCAATAAACATAATAAAAGACTTGCGTCAAGAAACAGGACTCCATCTACCAGCGCACACAAACCCTAGTAAATAATGAAAACATAAATAGCAGAGCAATAAGGAAGACAAGCAGGGAGTACAAATGATATCACTGAAACAAAAAGCAGCAAGGTTACTGGTGAAAATTGAGAGTATTTTCTTCTAGGGGAGTTGCGAATACCTTTCTGCTACAAGAGAGATTAGTACCAAGGTGAAGGGTAAAATGCATGGATTCATTCCTTTCTTGAGACACAGACTGTTTGCAAAGAGCCACTTGGGAAAAATAAGTTGAATTTATGTTCAGTGGAAGTAATTGCACATCTTAAATTGTGTCAGTGTGCTCATCAGAATTCAAGGAGCTTTTGTTTATGCAGCGTAACTCACTTCAAAACACCTCTGTTCTTGAATGAGTGTATCCATACTGCCCATTTTGGTTTGAGCAATCAGTGTTAAATTCACATGACTAGATCAACAATCTGAAGTGCCTCCATACAGACAGGCACTGAATGAGAAAAGAGAAAGGAGGTGTACCAAAAAAGAAAACAACAACAACAACAAAAGAGTAAGATAAGACTATAAAGCTCATTTTATGTTGTGCTGCAGGCAAGGTTTACCCTAAGGACATCAGTTAAGCACAAATGCAGTAGAGGACGATTCTTCAATTCATTCAACAAATGCACAGCTCACATTTGCATAAAAAAGCTAAAATACATGTGAAAAAAGAAAGCATTAAGAAACTGAGTTAAAGATAAAAATTGGAATCTATTTCTGCAGTGTTCCTCAAGCACACGCATTTTCTTTAATTAGAAGCAAGCATCCATATAAGAAATGCAGCCATGTAACTTATAATAACCGAAGCATAAGCATAATCAGTTCTGATGGAAACTCCAGATTACACGCTCTCATCTTGACCTTGGCATCAACGTGTTTCTCTCTAGCTGTAATTGATGCCCACATATTAGGAGAGCAATGACTTTGTAGGGAACGTCAGTAACTGTAGGCATTCTCACATCCTTGGTGCTGACGAGCGTCACAGGTCAAGGCTGCACTTAAGGCTATGAGACATCAGCAGCTGGGCAGTCAGCACCTCTTTCCTAGAGGCAAAGGATTGTGCACAGAAGTTCCATGCGGGCACCTCATTTTCAAGCAGTGAAAATGGCACTGTAATGTTGATTTTTTTCTGAATAAATCTTCCTTTTTCCACTTTAGAAAAGGCCCTGCAGTTTGTTCACATGTCAGAGTGCTATCAGCCCAACTGGCTGCAGAAGATGACGTTTCAGAAGGCTGTGCAAGCAAAGTGCACTTAGCTGGCAGCTGATGCTACCCTGCACTGCTGTGAAGCGAGTTTGCCCTTCTGTATCCTACAGGGTGCTGCAGACAGACTAGAGAGATGGATAGAAAGGGAGAAAACCATCTATAATGCACCTTGAGAAAGTTGGGAAGGTCTGTGCTGGAAACAGGGGCCACTTCAGATTGGCTTATCAGACTGCCAAAAGAGCAAGCAAATGCTTTGTAGGCACTCACATGCAAGCCTTAATAAACAAAGCAAACAAACAAAAAATAGAGAACTCCATTAATGTTTTATGTTTTATCTTCCAGAAGGTCAAGCCCAAACAACATGTAAAAGGGTCAGCCTTGGTGGAAGTCCATCTTTAGCAGCCATTCTAGGCCATGGTCTTTCAGAAAGCAGAGTAGTCATGACAGCTGAGAATAAAATAAATAAATGAAGCTGCATTTTTTTTACTGCACAATATTTCCCTAGTGCTGGCTTTTCAGAGGTGCTCAGGACTCCCTTTTGTCATTAATGAAAAGGGTGGCATATTGCTGCTTAGTACTTGATGGAAATCAAGGCTGTAATTTCACTATATTTCAGCTCTCCTGAAAAACTAGGGCTACCCAAGAGGCTGCATAACAATGACTAATCCTCTGGTATGAAACAGTGTTAGATTAGAACAAACTCCATTAAACTAAACACTAATGTGGTCCAGACCTCTATCCTTTAAATTTCTCTCTTGGCTCTACAAGCTTACAGAAGGAAATGCAACCAGCCAAACATGAAACCGAGCAACTGTTAGAGGGGATTTATGTCCATCTCTGGCCTTCATCACCTTAAAACTGACTGACTCTTCCTCCAACTCTGGCTGGTGTGCACAGCAATATCCATTACGTGGACTGGTATAAACTCAGCTTTGCTTCAAAAAGGGCCAAACTGATTTTCAACAGTCTGAACAATGCTAACAAGTAGCAACAAGCTTTGCCTTTGGGCTGCATTCAGTGCCACTAGAGCTCAAAGTCCTTACTGGAAGACCAGAAGAAATAGGAACAGAATGATGCAAGAAGAAAACCAGAGAAATGCTGATTGTGAGATCCTGAAACATTATTTCCTGAACTAATTATTTGTCTCAGTGAGTACAATGAAATTTGCACTCCTTACATAGTATTTCATAGTACACTTCTGTTCAGCTACATACCTACACTGACATACCTCACCCCTCTAAGGCATCATTTAGAGTACCACACTATTCCTTTACAAATTATCCAATTTCTTAAAAAATGGTCTCCATTTCTTTGCATCTCAGATTTCTACTTGTAGAAGAGGACAAAGATGTTGAGCTGCATAAAAAGGACTCCTCTTCTGGGACAGAGCACAGGAGCCAAAGGCACTGAAAAACCAGCACATGGCCAGCCCCAGCCATCAAACCTGGCAGAGCCTCTTGCAGACCACGTCACTGCTCAGGGGTTTGTTTTTGCCTTTTCCCTCCGGATAGCAGCAACTAACCACTCACTGACCCTCCTGCCCTGCTCTCTTTCTGTATTCCTAGGCTTTATCCAGCTGTAAAATCGAGGTTATCAAACAGTTTTACTGTATGTCTGTGGTGTCAAAGCAACTGTGAGGAGGGAAGGTTAGCAAAGGGGGACCCAGAGCCTCTGGCAGGGTGAGGAGTGATAAGCAAGAAACCCAGCCAGCGTCTCAGTCCCTGAAAAAACAGCAACTCAAAACATCCAGGGAAAACACACAGCAGGCAGTGCTGGACCACAGCCACGCTTCGCCTCGTGCCAGAGCAGGGCTGTGTTCCTCGTGCCCTTTGATGGTAGGGGCTAGCACTGGAAACAGGGCACAGTTCACATCAAAACCTGTACTCAGAGGTGTCTGTAACCTGAATAAAGAAATTTAGAAGCAAAAGGTCACGGCTCAATGCATAGAGCGCGGAAAGAAAGCCATGTAGCAACTTCTAGTTAGGCACTGGGATAATCTGCGTATGCTGCATACAAGACAGCAACACATGGCAGAGCAGTTAGCTGACAAGTTAATGACTGTACTGCTTACATCAGTACCTAAACAAAAAGTGCAAATCTCTATTTTTTCCAAGTAAAAGAAACAAGTTGATAATTCTGGAAACCGGAATCCAAAAATGAGCATCTGTCAAGGGAAAAAATAAGGTTATCATTGAATTCCAGACCTTTTAAATTTAAAGCTCGAAGTCAACATAACAGGGCATTGGTATTTCTCAAATGCCCGCATCTTAGAGAGCTTTCTCTATATATTTGTATGAATGTATCTTAGAGGATTGTAGAGAGCTTTGAATAAGTCCTAAAAGGAAAATGCTACTCAGGCTGCATATATGTTTCCATAACGAGACGTGTTGAATCCGTGAAGGCTTATACAACAGTGACTTCTGCTGTGAAAGCCTTGTCAAACAAGCATATAGGTTATTAAGGTTAAAGCTTCCTGGTATTGCTCTGATTACTCAAAATACTTAATATGCTTTAAATAGAACTTAACAATATGATTCTGGCAGGAGTGTTCATAACATGAAAAGCCTCGGTTCCTGTTCTTGTGCCTACAGCAAGGAGAAAAGTACCTTACTGTAGGGGGAAAAGAATAGAGGTGCCAAACAAAACAAGAATAATAAAACCATCCTTTATCAGGAAATTCTGAATGCTTCATTTTAAACACAGGTGGGTTAGAGAGGACTTCTGTCTGATTCCATCACACTTTACTGAGCTGAAAGCAAAGGCAGTTTTTAGGGAACTTAATAATGCATTTTAATTCTCTGAACGCTTCAGGGTATTTGCTTCCACATTTAACACTCCTTGCCTCTAAGGAAACAAACAAAATCCCATAGAATACAATGGAGTAATAACCACTGGAGTTTTTAAGAAGTCATTGTGGTGTTGTTTTTATTATTATTAAAAAATATATACACCAAGTGGTTTCAAGAAAGAGCTTACCTATGAGAAAAGAGCCAATGAACCCTCACAAATCCTACTACAGTTATATTCTGGAAAACGATTATTAAACAAGAAAAACCATCAGTTGCCCATAAATTACAGTTAAATGCCCATTGGAAAGTATTCATTTAACAACTAAACAAAAGAACCGCCTGCAGCCCACTGTGCTTATAGCCAGTTCTCTTGCTCATGTATTTTGAATAGCAGGAAAATAACTCTGTGCAGGCTGAGTGCATGGAGCTAGTCAGCACAAACCATCACAAAGGCTTTCCATTTTAAGTCATACCTTTTATAAGTATGACTTGACACCGAGCCAGTCAGCTTGATTCTCTCTCGTGCTTTTTGCATACTTTAGAGACTAGATTATTACTGTCCAGTCTCAACTAAAGGTCTATGGCCATACAAGGCTTAGTATGCCTTTGTTAATTCAGAGTGATTGTTACAAAGTAGCCCATATTAGGTGGTAAGAATTAACACACAAGCAATGCTACATTTACAAACAAGAAATACACAATGTTTTTCAATCTCTTCAGAACCCTCATTACTGTAGCCCTGATTAGCTGTGTATTACAGACTGCTGCATACACTATTTTGAGATTCCAGTGGTTTGTTTTTTATGCCGTGTGTGAAAGCTGTTGACAGAGTCATCACTAAGGTTGCAAATTCTCACCAGTTGCTAACATGTTCTGTCTTAAGCAAGGAATTTTCACAGAATGCACATTTTTTATTAAATCTAAATGTGACTGTCTGGTTTCATTTTGGATTATTAAAATTCTTCATGATTTGCAAAAAAAAAAAAAAAAAAAAACCACCAAAAAAATCCAACAATGAAAAACCAAGAGAAGACTGTTGTCATGCTTGTGACCTTGCAGATGACAGTTTAAAAGTCTGCCCCTCATCTTAGGAGAAAAAATACAAATGGCTGTAAAAAGAAGTGTTGTAACTATAAAAATAAATAGAATGTCAGACATGATGCTCGATGTGTCAGTCTGCACAAAGGGAGAGCTTTTCAAATTTGAAAATAAGATTTTATAAAAATGCAAGTCACCTCCCATGTATTATTTTTTCTGTTGAAGGAATACTTCTAGAAGTCTTTTTTCAGCTCTTGTATTTTTGGTGCTGGCTATATTAACACACTGGGAAAAGTAAGGTTTAGTCACACACACCAGATTTATTTTTTCGTAATCAACACATTCTGTCTACTACACAGACTAAATATCCCCAAACAAAACTTTTAATGATGAGTAATTATAAGGTATAGCCCAATTTTTGAATAGCTGGCTTGAGACAGCTTTTATATTGCGTCTGGCTTCTATCCCTGCCAACAGTGAAAAGCTGCAAGGCCTTTCCAGATGTTGCAAGTCCAGACGCTCCCAAATCACCAGCCAATACATTAGGTTGGGAAAAAAAAAAAAAAAAAAAAAAAAAAGAATTTTTGTTGGGAAGAGATCAAGAAAACTGAAAATGAGAAATTTAAATTTTTCTGTGAGAAAAGAATATTTTCCTGCAAAGAACACATACTGTGAAATAGATGAAATAGAACAAGTCATACCACTGCTGAAGTCAAATGCCTAACAAATCAAATGTTCCATTTTGAGCATCTTCAAAAATTTCATTTACATTTTCGAAATAGAACTTTTAGACTCAAAATAGCTTTTTAAGGTAGCTGCAGCAAAAAATCAAACACAAGGCTGAGAACCAGAATGCTGTATGTGTACATAATCCATCAGCCTCATCCTGAACAGTCGGGCAGTTTTCTGCTTCACTTTGACCACGAAACTATCAATCAACCACTTACCTCTCTGAAGTACCACTGATTTCCAGGAATTATACTTGTTGTCTACTATATTTGCAGAGTTAAAAAAAAAAAAAGGAGCATCCTTCATATATTCTAGCGGGAATCCCACAGGGGACAGGTTAGCTGACCTAACTTATACTTTTCCTGAGGTAAGGACACAGAACCACAACTTCGCAGCATCAAGCAGGCCAATTCAATGCATTATGTCAGAACACTTACTTAAACAAATACATCTGACAAGTAGCAGAAGGCAAAGGAAAGATGAGATAAATCCTCTAAACAGATTTGGTTTGCATCTGGTATCCCTGAGAAGTTGCCTCTGGATTAAAGACCTCCTTTAAGAATTCAACAGCAAAGTAACAGTCTGTTCCAAAGCTCAAGGTAAGACTGCGGCAGAGCTAGAAACTGTCTGTAAACAAAGCTTTCCTTGCTCCAATAAATTTCATTGCCTTGAGCCAGCAGCTCTGCTCCTTTAACAGTGTTGACTTTAATGCCTGGAAAGCAGCATTTCCATTTGTTCATGGGGTAGTAAACCTGTTATTCCATTCAACTTCGAAAAAGTGAAGAGATGAGCTAGCAGAAATTAAGAACCTATAAGGGACTTCAAGGTAAGCTTGCTTAGCTTAATAAACAAAAGCTGAAAGTGCTTGGCATCACTCTGAGGCTGAGAAATTAAACTAGAACAAGGACAAATAAGTATTAAGGTGCCACTGATGCATTTAGTTTGGACACCGGATTTCTTAACCTAAGGGAGTTTGAAAGTCTCACTACAAACTACTGAAAGAAAGAAAGAAAATGCCTTTCAGACTCTGATTTAATTGTTCACAAAGGGATTTCTGCTTCTGAGTGGACCTCACTGCAAGTAAGAGAACTAAAAAGGATCTTAAGAGCCCCCAACTTCTAACATCCAGCAATGGTTTGTTGTACTTTCTTTCCATCATATTGTGTACTACTGATTAAATCTGCAAAAGCGTTATCGTACAGAGGGATCACAATAAAAATTGGGCTTTAGCACAAGACCAGGATGGGAAAGAAATAAGATATGCAATTCTAGTGAATTCTAACATTTCATACCTCTTCTTATAAACTGTCCTCTTGTAACTTCAGTAGCAACTTAAATTATACCAAAAAGGTCAAAATTAGAATAACAACAGTTCATTTCTCCTGATGGTTGAGCACTATTTGTGAATCTCTAATTTGTAGCAAGCCATTTCAGCTATACTTCCGCACACCTTAATAGCACTGCTTTACTACAGAACAAGAACAGTGTAGAAGGAAATCCAAATTAATTCAAAACTTGCAGCTTCTGTAAGCCACCAGAGGTGACAAAATCCTAAGGCAGGTGCGTGGAGTTTCTCAAGTTGTCTTCTGTTGCTTACCAAGTCATTTCTCTTAAGAACATAGTGCTGACACTGGTGGAAACATAAGACATCACTTTCATGCTTGGAAGCCTTGCTAAAACATTATCCAAAATTGCAGGCTGCTGAATACTGAAGTGAATCAGCCACTGCTGTTCACAAGATCACAAACAGTGAGTATAATAAGTGCCTAGAACCAAATCAGTAATTAATACACAACCACAGAGCATGCTTTATGAAACAGACTTTACATAATGCCCTCAAATACTTTAGCATTAGATAAAACGGTGAGGAAGAGAGAGATTATGTTACATCAGCAGTGGAAAAAAAAAATCTGAGTTTAAATAAGCAAGTAGAGGAGCACTGCTAAAAGTGAAGCATGAAACATGGAAACGGTGCAAATGGAAAGGCTGCGCTGCATGGGAGACACACTTACATACTAACAGGAGAGAGACTAAAGCAAAGGTGAATACTCGTCCAGTCATAAAGGAGAGGTCTGGTTTTTGATTTACCCATAACAGTGTTCTCTGATAAACCAGACGTTCATTCCTATTCTGAGAAAAATTTCAAGGAGCACTTGCCAAAGTTATCTGGCTACATACACACACAGCAGTGAACAAATAAAGGATAAATACAGCAGCAATTACCAGTCAGAAATCTCATTTTACCAGCATTCTACTCTACTCAGTGCTCTCCTGGGAAGAGGAAAACTTTCTCATCAAAGTAACAAGGTTTTCCCTCAAACAAAAAATATCTGCATGCTCTTCTGAAGCACCAAGTGGCCTCAAGAAGGGCTTAGACAGCCAAGGAACAGCATGAAGCCCTGGAAGGCACAGAACTGCTGTCGTGTCCTTTAAATTATCCAAGCACACTGAAGCCAGGACTCAAAACATCTTGCTAGAGTTAGCTCACGCAAAAACTGAAGCATTAGGAAGTATCACATGGAGGAGTACAGCCGTGGATTGAAGCCAGTGCAGTCCATGCTTCCGAATTCAAGTGCCTCCTGGAGTCCAAATTCTGTGGCTCTGAGGGAAACTCTGCTATGTAAGGCGGGGGCAGAGGGGAGAAGACATGCAATGGATCTTACAACTTCATTTGAGTTATTCTGTAGCTGTAAAGTACTCATTCTGGCCCAAACTACATAGTAGAACCCTGAAAAATGTATTCTAAATAATTGAAAAGCGAATCAGTCACAGCAGGTCTCAAAAGATCAAACCATAATTGCAGCTGTTAAAGACACATTTTTTTACTGCAGCATAAGACAGAGAACAAAAGCTGCGGTATTCACTTCACATTTGTAGCCAGAAGCTGTGCAGGATCACACAGTTCAGCCAACCTGAGATACAAGCAATACACATTTGTAACTATGGGACCAACCTTAAGGGTTGCTGATGACTTGCAGTGTGTATCACCATTCTGGAATTCTGCACCATGTATTAGAGTTTTTCAGAAACTATACTACTTATTTTTGCATCACAAGCCTACCCGTTACTAAAACAACATAAGCAATTGCTAGCACTTTCAAAACACATCTTCACAGTGGAAAACAACTTTTTCTCTCACATGTGAGCCTGTAACTTACCTCGGCATCACCAATTCCACTGGAATCATCCTCTCAAACCTTTGGAAGTAACTGTCATCACAGAACTACAATATTCAAAATCATATTTAGAGCCCTTGCCCTTCTTAGAATGAAACAAGAGATTTCCAGTCTATCATCGCTTGTACTACCTAAACATCAGGCAAACTTCAAACTGAAACACTGAGGTTTGTCACAGGTTCACTATAAATACTGCCTTAACTGGGTTAACCACTGAAATGATTTGAAGAAAGTAATTTTACCACTTGTAGACAAATTTGGTTTATTAAGTTATGATGATTTTGATCAGTGTTAGTTCTGATGAGAGAAGATGAATCTGCAGCAAGATTAGAAGCAAAAGTTGTGGGAAAAGTGTTACTTTCTCTGCAGAGTAAAGTCACCATTTCAAGAAAGCTGACTGTCCCCAGCCTTCAGAGAAGGAGCATGGGGAAGATTACATAAGAAATGTCACTCACATTTGCACTGAAAAGACTTCAAAAGAAAAAAGACATTGCAAATAAGAGTCAAGTATTATCAGAGATATTTTAAAGTGTTCAGCACTGAACAACTTGGTTTCAATCTTATAGAATTCATACTTTTTGTTAAAAAATGCAGTACATACCTGGATTAAGTTCAGAGTTCATTGTACTTGTTTTCAGAACTTTTAAGAGATCTTTTGGAAGACGGGAAGGACTCACAATATTACAAAAGGCCAGTGCTGACATTTAGGAAGTGGGTTTTTTTGTTTTTGTTTTGGTGTTGTTTTTTATTTGCTTACCGGTGGTAGTATTCTAGTCCTTAGAGATTCCCTCTACACAGTGAATGACTGAAGGAAACAGTCATAAATCAAGACACAGTATCTCTGAGAATGTTCACCGCAACTGATGTTATTTCAAGATGCCAGACACAGAAAATAACTTACTCAACACACACAGAACTTAATGTTCTGGCAATAAAACACAGCAATGACAGATAATTCATCATAACGTGAAATGACCAGGCTACAAAGTATAAAGAAATTGGTGATTTGATTTTTAAAACAATGTGTAGATCTCTGTCTCTTTCCCTTCTACATTTTTTGGGGGAAATCTTTCATTTTAAAAAAGTTGTTTACATTAAAAAAAATCATCTGGAATTTCACACTTTACACATAGGAAAAAACCCACAAAACTTATTGCTCCTTTAAGAGGTGTGTGTTGTTAAGCAAAATTAATCACAAACTCATAACTGGATGAGATCCACTAAAATCAAAGAACCTTAAAAGTACCTTTCTTGCTGTTCTTAAACTAACTTACCATATGAAATGAATATAAAATATAAAAAAAATTCAAAACATTTTCAGTACTGAAAGAGCTACAAAATAACTTCCAGAATTTAAAATAGTTTGGTTTTTTTTATTTGCAATATGCTTTTTATGCATATTGTATCTAAAAAAAAAAACCCCAAAATCTAGACAGCATTTAAATTTCACCTTGCTAGGCTAACCTATAATTATTTATTAAGTAACTAACAAACAACCATTCTTAGGAAAGCTTGTAGGGAACTGTTGGTTAAAACAGTGCAGAACAATCCCAGTTTAAGCTAGTATGTTTACACCTATGTGACAGAATCCTCCATTCAGCCGGTTTTGGATTCAGGCTGTGCTAGTAAAAGCGCCTCTTTGAATACTTAAAGGAAAAGAATGTAACTTGAAGAGTTAAACATTTGCTATCAAATGTCCATCAGAAATGTACTTTTTTAGAGAAAAACACAGACATTTTCTAAGCAAATGACAGAGACCTAAGGCCGACAGACAAAAAATAAACCAAAACACCTCTTTTTAAAAGCAACCAAATGATTAAAAAAAACCCCAAACCTTATGCTGACACGTAACAAAATTTTCAGGAAGAGACCAAGCACCATTTATGTACTGCTGAGTTCCTGCTGTGGGCCTGGGACCTTCACAAGACATTCCACAACATGGAAGTCTGCCTTGCTGGACATTTCTATTTTTCACAGCAATCTCTTCAGTTTCCAAAGCAGTGCACATTTTTTCCAGTGTCAGAGTGTTTTAAAATAAACCGTCTATTGTGAAATGGAAGTGAAATCTTAGAGATAATATGCAGCTTCAAACATAACTCTGGAAAAGATCAGAAGATCAGAAGACCACAAATACATCCATCTGAGATGCATCTAGGAAAGCTGATCAAGACCGTTTAGCACAATGACTGGCATCTGCTGAAAAGGATCATGAAACAAATTTATCAGACACTGAAAAAGAACCCATGTCTGATGTAGAAGGGTTGGCAGCTGCTGGACTGTAAGTCTGTGTCTAGCAAACCCTTGCCCTACAATTCAGGTCATTGCAAACACAATGCAAAGGCTTGTAAGCACATAGATAAATACTTGTTGATATATTAACAACAGATCATACAGGTGAGATGCAGTATCTTCAGCCATCTTATGTCACAGTTTAGCTGTGGGAAATTAAGTAAAAAAGTTACAAGCAGAAGGGGGACATGTTGCAGATTTTCTCCTCTAACTACATTACCTTTAAAGCATTGTCAAAACAGTCACAGAGCTATATTCTTATTTAAACACCTGGATAAAGTTATTACTTTGAAAACAACAATCAAATCTAGGTCCACCATGTAGTATTATAAAATCAAATAGTGTGTCATGGAACTCAATTGGAGATAAAGGAATCTGACTCATGTTTAACCAAGCCTTCAACTCTACTTCCTTGTGATCAGTAGGCATGCATGGCATAGCTTTTACTGACAGATCTGCCAAAACCTGCCTATCCTCATTTAATTTGTCCTCTATTTGAAGGTGGTGCCATGGTTGTTTTGCTGGTGTTTTTTTGTTGTTCTTTTTTTTGGGAGGGAGTGTTGTTACTTTTTCGTTTGTTTCCTGAAGAAATGCAGATAAGGTGCATGTCTCGTCCTACAACCGAAGGCTATTTGTAGGTATTTGGGTTGCTGACCATCTTCCAGTTTTGCCTGCTCAAGTTGACCATTTAGCATTTGAGAATAAACCAACTGATGAAGCAGAAAAATTAATATACAGCAATAACTTTCCTAAACTTTAAGATAATTCAATTAACAGAACAGGTTGATCTATCTGAAGCATAAAAACTGACATACGAAATTCTACATACCTTTGAACTATTAATAAACATTTTGACCTTCCAGATTTTACATGAACTTTAGGTAGGAATTCTTAGGGATACAGTCTTGAAAATAACAGTGATAGATTTATTCTCCCATTAAATCCTGCATTTGCAGGAAACAAATAGGAAACAAAATTTCTGTATGAAATCTTTACATACCACTTGGCCACAGAAAGTTAAAAATACGATAACTTAAAATCTCCTTTCTTGCCTCCAGCATTTTTTTTTTTTTAAGTCTTTGGCATTTACGTACACAAGGCTGGGCAAAAACACAAAACCAAAATTTGTTTCTCTCAAGATGGACACTTGAACTCATATACAACTTTAGGCAAAAAATAAAGTGTATTTTGAGATTCAACTAAACAGTCAGGAAGAATGTTTACAAGCATCTTTTACACAGAATTCAAGTTATAGAAATTGACCTTTATTTAGTAATCAGTTTCTTTAACTTTTTTTTGATACAAAGTGACATTTTTATTTTAGTACAGAAAAATCATGTCAGAACAGTACCTGTCTGTTTCAGTTGTACCACTGAAGTCTACTCTGACCTCAAACTTTAAAAAACAAAGAAACAAAAATGAAGTAAATGAAAAATAACTGCTGTCCCTCACCATGACAAATACATGCATACCACCTTCTTTTTTTAATTTATATATATACAGTATTATAACAGTATGGTATAACAGTAAATAAAATAATACTGTATATATATTGTACTTATTACAGTTCAAAAATACTCTCTCTATATAGTATGTAACTATATATAGTACTTTGAACTATAAAACAGCATCTGTAAAATGGAATTTAAATTTAGGACCAAATCCTTCTTTGAAGACCTGTGCAAGAAGAATCCCTTTTTTACTTAAACAAGCTGCAAACAAACAAAACTGTAGGTTGTAGTGTAAAACTAGAAACCTCTACATAATGAAATGTTAGGAACAACAACTGAAAAGCAGTTCTACTCAAATTATATTTTAAAAACAATTAAAATACAGTACCCAAAAAGCATGGCACAAGAGACAGAAGAGACAGGTACAAAACCTGTGTTAGGAACACAGAGTCAGAAGTGCAAAAAACCAAAAAGGGAACTGATACAATGGAGTTTGGTACAATAAGTAAGTAAGTATTGCAACCAAAACTAGATGATCACTTACTTTTTACAGTGAAAACATTAACAATTCAGTACCTTTCTAAAGGCTTTTAATCGAAGCCCTAAGCCTGTGGCTGCTCTTAAATAAAAAACAATCTATGTGAATGCTACACACTGAAATACAAAGCTTCAGAATTACCCTGCAAAATTGCACCAACGTAAGCTTTCCATATTTACAGTATCTGAAAGTGACAGAACACAGCATGCTAGGCCTAGCTCATGACTCTTGCCCACCAGTATTTTATCCAGGCCCAACAACCAAAAATTGGTATTTCTCAACACACGTTAAGCTTGGATTGTTCAGTTATATTATGACGTTTAAACAGCAGATTCATGCATTAGACAAGAAACAGTATCTTTGACAGACAAGTGTTGACATAATACAAACAGTGGTCTGCCCTGTAGAGGAGTGTACTTCCTTCGGAACTTACTCCCAAGACGTACCGATAAAATCCCGCATTATCTGGCTGTCGAGTCAATGTGCTCAGAAATGGTAACAACTGTAGGTAAGAGTCACATGCATAAACCATTCACTCATATTCAGAATTTCACTCTGTTTTGGAGAGTTACCTCATTACGTGAAAGGACACAGAGTTATAAAACAAAACAAAACAGAAAAAAAAACAACAAAAAAAGACATTCAAGTAAACAGCAACAACCAAATACTTTGAAAAGGTTTTTGTAAACTTGTCATTCTACAGGGTTTTGCAGCATTGCTAAATTCATTATTTATGGACAAGTACACACAGGTTGTACCCCACGTGCCAACCTGTCACATGTACACGTACAGTGGAAGAGACAAGTGATCTATCCTTCCCGAATGCCTCGTTGGTTCTTCTGGTGCTCAGTGTTATCGTTCCCGTTCATGAAACAGAAATCACATACTTACATCTTTATAAAGACAGAAACGGACAGAGTCCATTGAATAGAAAGTTAGTTGGTTATTTACGCCTGCAAAGCAGTTTCACAGCAAAAATAAATCTACAGTGGGCCAGCTGGGATCCACAGGACTTTGTTTTGTTCTTGATCAACAGTTGTCATAATCTGAGTGCAAATGCTTGAAAGGGCTCCTCCCTGGACAATGCCTAGAGAAAAAGATTTCCCCCACCCAAAAAAAAAAATTAGGCTGAAAGAAAGTTATGACTAAGTACAAAGAGCAGTCTTGGGCATTTTTACAGTGTTTATCAACAGATCAGAATTAATTTACTCAATTCAATATTTTCCAGATGCATGAGTATTAAAACAGGGAGAAGAATAAACAGAGCAAGGAGGTCAAATGTCAATACACAGTCTCTTCTGCTAGCTGTTAAAACAGCCCAGGGAAGCAGGAGAATTAATGGCTATAATCAGGTAAGACAACTGTTTTGTTAGTCTTCCACGTACTATTTTCAGAGGCATCAGGTAGCAGTTTAAGTCTAAAAATGGTCAGAACATACTATGTAATAACCCTTCTCTGTTCAGCATGTGGTGCTACAAGTTTTGAATTTATGTGGTCATATACGTAGAGACTATAGCTGTAGCAACTAGACACTATTTGCAAATATTAGAAACACATTATGAGGCAGCTTACAGAAAGCAGAGCTAAATAAAACAGCTGTGATTGCTACCTCAACTCTTACTGACAATTATGTTCAAAGAACACAAGACCAACAGCAAGCAACTCCCTGAAGACTGACTCAAGAAGTAAACAAAGGACACCTTGCATTCTACCCTTGCTAAAGATACCAGTTATAAGAAGTAAAATGCCAATACTGACACAGGAGGGGAAAATGTGGAACCCTTAAGACTTAAAAAGTGAGGAACTTCATGACTTGAGAAATACATCAGTAAAACATCTGGCCTAACACTAATGCTGGAAGCATACAGACGTCTACAAAGCTTGAGGTGTCATTTCCAGTTTTGAGAAGACAGAATTTAATCTTATGTTAAGAAAAAATAATTGACTCTGCAGTATACACTGCAGGTATTGATGTCATATGATTTTGGATACAGAATGCAGCAAAACAGCCTATGAAAGGTGATGAATGGCATTTAGGAACAACTTAGATTACAAACTGTGCTTATAATTTGGTACAGAAAACAAAGCCAACTCAAATAATTCATTAGTAAAAAAAAAAAGCCAGCACTTAAAGTAATCACAGAGTTTAGGTTGGAGAGTATCTCACATAGCTTCGTGAGGAAGCTACTATACCCAATATGCTTAACTACAGCCTTATCTTATGCACCAAGTTATGATCTCAACAAGCCTACACATCAGTGCAGTTTGAACAGCAATCCTATCTGACTACCAGCATCTGGAAGAGCCAATGACAGCTGGAGCCCGCTATATTTGGCACTAACAGAGGGAGGCCCTTCCCACAGGCCATGTGAGAAGGCACATGAAGCACCTTGTTTAAGTGAGTCCACTTTCACAAGCAGGGTAAAATTAAAACACAACAAATAGCTTAACAATTAGCAGAAGATGATGTGTGATATCATTTAGATTAATATTTGTCTTACCATTATATATCAGGCAACTGACTGTTGAGTATGTGCAACTTCTCTCAGGATACACCATGATAGCTCTGTATTAAATGCATCCTCCCACCTTCCACTCCCCTGCACTTGGCAGGTATATTTCAAAATACTTCTGTAAGAATCCCATTATTTTGAGGGTGTGAGGTTGGGTTCTGTTTGGTTTGGGGGCTGTTGTTTTGTTTATTTTTTTCTTCTTTTTAAGTTGTGTTGCCACTCACATTAAAGATGGATAGGATTTCACCCTTACTCTTTTGAATGCATGTAGAACCACAGGGAAACATGCTCTGAAATAAGCACAGGCAATCTTTGAACACAGCAGCATTTCCCTGGTAAACAAAGTATTAGCTTCAATCCAAGATTCGAGTTATACATATTAAAGTGTTAAAAAGGCCTCTTAAGTTGAATTATTTCAAATCACAATGCACTTTTTGTTCATTAGTTTGTTTTTCTTTTAACACAACTACAGAGCAAATTATTCCTCATATGCAGTAAAACTAACAGCAGTGTCATCTGCCACTATCAAATTATCTTCACTGTACTTCTGGTAGCCTTGGCTTGTAATAAAATATTCTCACAATCTCCTTCAAATGCAAAATTCATAATTTCCTAAACTCAAAACATGTAAAAGCAAAGGATAGCACTTATCTTGAGATTTTTTTCTTCCTGTAAAATGAAACACCAGAGCATGAGGTTGCCAAATGTGGAAGTAGAATGAAAAAAAAAGCAACCAATCTTTTGAATCAAACAAGGTATTTCAAATTACAGCGTAAAGTGAATAAATTGCTGCTGCGTTCCTAGTGAAATGTTGATTAGATACTAACCTGTAAAGTATTTGCTGTACTCTTGTTCTATTTTTTGAGCTGTCTCAAACTGTTCTTTGGAATGTTTTTGTGTAACTTTGTCCCTCAGGAAGATTGGGTCTTTTTGCTCTCTGAAAAAGAAAAAAAAAAAAGAGAATAAAGAGAAAGATTTTTTTTTAAGTTCACTTGAAATACATAATTGCCTTTAGTTTGGTGAACATAAGAAACTAATTAATTTGCAACCATAATGCTGTGCACAGACTGCCATCTACTGTGGTTCAGCAGTATCAACATAGGCATGAGAATCATTTCTGTTCTATGAATTTTTATTTGCTATAAGAGCAAGAGTCTTCCTTACATCTCAGAAACTGGGTACAAGCTGAAGGAGAAAGAATGCTAGTGTACCCTACACAGAGTTAGACCACAGTGCCGCTCATTTAAAGGACCTAAAATACCAAGCACTGTGCAAATCAAAAATAAGAGAATACTCTTCTAGTTTATATCTATTTCTCTGTCACCTTATATAAGACACATTGATGAGGTCACTGTTATATAAACTGTTATGAATAAAATAAGAAAAAAAAATATGGAGAATTGGTAAAAATCTTCATTTAGACCAAAGCTTGTAGCACTCTCCTCTGAATCAGGCTTCAGTTTCCCAGTAGGGGATTCTGTTTAAAAGAGGGCAAAGTTTATAATCAACTAGTAAGCTCATATAGATACGTATTGGATGCAATATAGCCATAGTTTCTTACAGAAGTGAGAAATGAAGCACAATTTTATAAATTAAAATAATCACAACTCAGGTAGCATCAGTGCTGTGAGGGATTCTGAAATTATGCAATCTGGAGGTGGGGAGGAAAAAAAAACATACACAGCTTAAGAAAAAAAACATATTGCTGTCCAGAACAGTCCAGTTCATCTTACTCGATAGCTGTTAGAAAGCTTTCCTTCCTGTCACTGAAAAGAAAAAAAATAGCTTCAATGCTCACTATTCAGTTTTCAAACAGGCTCAAGATACCAGGACATGACACTTCCATTTATCATTCAGTGTATGATCCTATAATAATAACAAAATACACCACATAACTTTAGGTCTTGCTTATATTTGAAACTGGTGATACTTATCTCCTTTATTGAACAGTCCTCATATTTACCTAAAGATCAAGAATATTAGTCTTCAACTTTCAAAATGAAGACAGCCAAAGTAAAGCAAAACTGTTTCTTAATACTTATGTAGGGAGATTACATCACTTTTCCCACCTCTGTCAAAAGGAACAAACGCTTCCTAAAATATCAGGGGAAAGACTGGGGTTTCTAACTCCCATATCCTGTTCCTGCCTATACTTGAGAAAGAAATTCCCAATTACTTAAAGAGCGCTGCCTGACAAGACCACAGTACACTCACTCTATGACAAAGGGTGACTTCCATTGCTGTTTCTACTGGAGAATGAAGGTGGTAAAGTCAAGGTTAAGGATCAATTGTCCAAAATGTAGGAGAGGAAACTGTCAGTGCATCCTCACACTTGTCCCCAATGAGAAAAGGAAACTCTTCATTTAATACGCAATATTATCATGACTCACACTCATATCTATCTTACAGTTTACTGCAGCAGTGTGACTGAGGACCTGAATACCTCCCTGAGTACACACAGTTTGGTACATGTTGCTTGATTTCTTTGAATGATTCACTTAATTGTCATGCAATCAAAATAAAGTCAAGACCATGTGCTTCACAGGTGGCTTTTGTGAGGATTAATTTCTGCATTTGATATACATTTAAGATTAACAGTATGAAAGAAATTAACAAAGACACAAACGAATTTTAAGTTAAAATAAACATCACTGAATTACATCCCTAACAAACTTACTTGATTTGTTTGGCATTTTTGTAGCGAATAAAAATTACAATAGGGTAGATATGAACACTGTGGAGCCGTTCAATGGCATGAGGAGCGATGTCAAGCAGACAATGACAATCCTAAGATTAAATGTAAATGAAAAACACTCATTCAGTTAAAGAGTCCAAGCATATATATGACTGCATTAAATTGAACTGTTTAAAAAAAAAAAAAAAAAAAAACAACTAAGCTGTCATTTTATAGGGAGGCGAAACCTATGGATTCTAAAAAAAATTATTTCACTTTACATAACAATACTGCAAAAGAACATGAACATTCCCAGTCTCTACAAAGATGGGCTTATATGAAACTATCTTTAAGCAGTTATACATAACGACTTAATTTTATTTTCTTCAGCGGCCTGGGGAACAATTCACCGGACAATGCCAAGACAAAATTTCCACTTTCCCTGCTCTTTAGTATGACTATATAATGCACATTTTACCAAGAACTACAGCATTAATAGTGACTCACCTTTTCTGTTATCTCCTTTATTGAAGCAACAGTTGTCACATCAAAATGTCCACTCCTCCGTTTATAATCTATGAATAGGCAATCCTTCACACCTCTCTCAATGGCTTGTTGGGAAGCTTTCATAACCTCTGTTACATGGCATCAGAAGAGAGTCACTGCTCATTTTTTAGGCACAGGCTAAGACTAACAGACAGGCTAACAAGACTAACAGAGCAGTCTGTAAACCAAGATTCTTGCTGTTTTCTACCTTTGTGCTACCATTTAATTCACATACAGATGTTACCATCTAAGGCAGAAGATATTAGTTATATTCCCATACTTACCAAGAGGACATCTGCAAAATTTTCCTGGAGATTCTTTGACCAACATGTCTTTCACAGCATCAAGTAATGGTCCTAGAATAAGCACAGGTCTAGGAGAGGTACAGTCCACTTTCTGTACACGCTGATATGCCAGACTTGCAGAATCTACACACACAAAAGAATTATAAAAGTAGACATTATTCTCCCGGCATTCTTCAGACAATGTGGTAACTGTAATCGTGAAAACAACTTAATATCTGCTTTTCAGCAGAGAAGGGTCTTGAGAAATACAAAAATGCTCACTAACAATTATTGCAATTTTCCCAACCTGACAGCTTAAAAAAGACATTTTTTTAAAATAATTGAACCTCACATTTCCTTCTTTCACAACACATTTTTTTTTAATTAGACATAATCTAGCTTACTATTTAATACAGATATTTTTTTTTGCTACTATAAGAAGTGTACATTTGTCATTTATATGAATACCATCCAGAAAGGTAGACTATTTTTTAAATGTATTGCAGCAGTCATTTGAAAACAAAAAGATATCCTCTTGAATATAACAAAGGTACTTGCCATCCAAGAATGGAATTGAGTCTGTACTGATTGTATCAAGAGCCAGCAAATCCTTGCCATCTTTGGAACCACTTCGTTTGTGTTTATGCTTTCTCCTGAAGAATGACCTTCGTGCTGCTGCTGACAATGTCTTGGAAGAGCTGTTTTCATCTTTAGTCTCAGACATGCTGTGTCTCCTATAGAATTCCTGATCCATCCTATAGCAGAACAGAGTAAGTGGTTGGTATTTAGACATATCTTTTATTATTATTATTATTATTGACAATCAATACCACTGCTGCATCTGGAACACCCTGGAAATAACAGTCTCGAGCCTTAGTGTGAGCAGGAAATGGATCAGAAACATACGTTAACAATAATCAAATAATAAGCATCGGAAAATTCATCCTATCATCATTTCTTCATGATTCTTTTATTATAAATAGAGCACAGCAGATGACTGACTATTCTGACAATCAGGGCAAATTTTTTCCAGGCACAAAGAGCAGCATGCACCTACCAGCCCCACATACAACTGAAGAACCCATTCTTTCTGTGATGCCACATGTTATAGTAATCCTTACAAATGATCTGTTATCAATCCAAAAGAACATGCAGTTTTATTTACATATGCACAAATACTCTGGCCACATAACATATGTAAAATGTTGGTTTTACTATGCATCTTCTAGTACTAAGTTTATCAACGACATGTGTGTTCATATGTGTATAGAGAACTTTCACACATTCCACATCATGCCATTGTTCCCATGATCAGGATGAATTATGAGTTAAAACATGGAAAAAAGATTATTAGAAGAAAATATAAAGGAAAGCAGGGAGATGAACAAACAAAATATATAACTGAGTAATAATTCATGTGATTTTGGTAACAAATTGAAAATGTTAATTCCTGCATTCCCCTGAACTGTTCTACCAACATTACGCAATTGCGGTTGATGCAGTCTTATATTAACACCTCTGTTCACAGAAAAATAAAAACACTGGTACTTAGTGGCATTAAAACTGAGTTGGGAGAGAAATGTATTTAAATACATCACCCATAAAATGGCATCTGAGAATTAATATCTCCTAGAACTGAGAGAAGCAAACAAGTCTTACATCACATATCATGAGCCAGACACTTTTAAAGACCAAAGTAAGTAACATGTATGGTTATCACTCACATATATTTACTGGGAATCTGTCCTCTTTCCAGCTTCTGAGCATTCTCATCTAGCTGCCAAGCCATCCAACAACCGAAGTTTCCTTGTGGTAAAGTATCATCAACATACAAAATGTCATCCTTCTTAAAGCTTAAGTCCTGTTCCACCTCTGCCAGACGGTCATAAAGTGCTCTGGAAGGGAAGACATAAATACACTCTTCAGCTGATCCCCATCAACTCAAACACAGAACAGGTTTACTTTGAAAAAAATGGAATGGATTAGAGCACAGAAGTTTACAATGAAACATGCAGACTTAATATGTTACAGATTGTGTACTCGCTGTCAAGATACTAGCTGGGATATATTAGTAACTTTTAATTTCTAAAATGTGGTGAAATGGATGCACAATCTCTCTCGTGATAGCCAGCACATTATCCTAACTGCTTTACTTTGTCATTACCAGTCATGCTAAAATACCTGATAAAGAATCCATCTCCAGGAAGCTCTTTTATCCTATTAAATTCTTCAATTCTGTATTGAGTCTTTATTTTGATATTTTCTCCAGGTTTCAACATTTCGAGGTAAGCTTCCTCAGCTGTTTTAGTTCGCATATCAATGGATCCATACTACAAAAACACAAAACCTCTAAGCGTGATACAAATCTTAACCGACAACAGAATTAGGTGAGCTTCAAAAACATGCAAAGTGAGTCTGTTTTTCATAATGGAAGACTCTACATACAAGTGAATCTTGCCACTTAACTATAGCAGTTCGTACCTTAAAATGTCTAGCAGGGGTTGCTGTAGAAAACAAAATACAAACTGAATGCAGCAGGCATACACCATGAGAGACAGCTTACACTTCTTTTAAATAGTATTGAAAGTTAAGCTGAGAACTGTAGAATTCAAGCGGGAATTAATTTAATATTTTTAGGGGAAACAGGTTGCCTGAGGGAAGTCAGAAACACAATTTCAAAGCAAGATCTACATCTGAATACTAGAGGCACAACAGGAGAATCTCAGCACTCAGAGAGTATTAATGTTCAGCTGTATCTGAAAAGCTCATAAAAAAATACACAGCATCTTAACAGTCCTGCAAGTAGAGAAATATTCTCGTGTCAAATAAAGATAGTAGAATCAAAGACATTTCACAATTTCCCCCCAAAGACTCATTAGAATTTCACTGTGTTAAGTTCAATATTGTTCTGTTTCACAGTACGTTCCAAATTCCCAACTTTGTTGCTCATATAGCAATTGCATTCAAGGTTTTCCATTTAGATGAGAACAGTTATTTCTAATTCCAAGTAGAATACATTAGTCCTTCGAACTCATGCAACCTATGCTCTCAGTGGTAGTCCTCTAGGTCTGCATCATCAGATCTTCATATGTTTCAGCCAAAATAAAGGTTACGTATCATTCTCACAGTTCTCGTGTCAGACTCACAAAACATCTCCCATTGCAAGACAGCAAGATTCTTTGTACAACTCCCTCTGTGTACCATCCTAGACATTTTGTCTGCATGCATTAAAGTTTTGTTAACTTACCTCAAGTATCATGTCACCCAAAACTAGGCCATCAGGTCCTTTTGCTGGACTATCATCATCTACATCTGATACAAATATTCCATACAGATTTCCACCACATATTTGGATCCCAAGATCCACTTGGGATTTTTTAACAACAACAGTTCTTGGTTCAGGGGTCCTTTTGTTTGTGTCCACAGGGCCCCTTTTGATATGAAGAAATAATATATACTTCAATTTAAAAGCTTGCATGAAATCTGTACAATCAACTAGCCACCTGAACAATATATGAGGGCTGTTCTGAAAGTAATGCCTCCTACTTTATTATGTTGGTCCACGACAGAGGCAGACGTTGGTGGTCTGGCAGCAGAGGTTGAACCTTCTCACAATATTCTGTTACATTCTGTTTCTGTGAAACAGATGCCAGCAAAGGGGCACTCTGACAAAATGGCACCTGACATGGAAATGCGAATGAAGCAAAGGTGTGGAATTGAATTCCTCCATGCAGAAAAAAAGTTCCACCTACTGACATTCTTTGATGCTTGGTGAACGTTTATGGAGATGAAACAGAGGATGTGAGCACAGTGAGGTGGTGGGTGGTGTGTTTCAGCAGTGGTGACAGTGACGTGAAAGACAAGTCACGTTCCAGGCAGCCATGCAGATTTTTATGAGTATGGCATGCAGACTCTTGCTCATCACTAGCAAAAATGCAGAGCTAATGTTGGTGACTGTGTAGAAAAACACTGTTTTGTAGCAGACAATTTGCTCTATTGAATGATTTTATTGTGCTCTTTGTATTTGTTGTAGCTTCCATGGAAATAAATAGCAAGCATTACTTTCAAAGCAACCTATGCATACTTATTTAATTATTATTTAAAATAGGTTACCTACAGATATGTGAGACAAACTTCATGTTACTTACAGATCCTCTTAACCAGTCTCATCTTACAATTCCTCTACTCCTTGCTGATTCAATCTTTCAAATCCAGACTGAAATCATGCACTTCTACCTTGGGCCCAGTTACTTTGTCTGCTAACTTATTTCAACCAGGCCACAACATGTACAAAACTACTTTTTACATCTATTCTGACAATATTTATTTTCCTCATTAAGGCAAAAATTGTTCACTACCTTAAGGAATTTCGGGGACTTGTGGTTGGTGTGGTTTGTTTTGATGGGGGTGTCATTGTTCCTTCATCCTGTTCACTCACAGTATCGATTATGGAATGATTGTCAGGAGTTGCAGCTCCACTGCCTTGAGGGGTGGAATGATTACTGACAGGTTCTAGGCGAGAACTAATAGGAAAAAAAGAATGAAAGGCTAGTGGCTAGTGTTTTACCAACATCAAATATTTTCAATGCAAACACAAAGTTTTTAATATGTCAAATAACCTACATTCTCCATAAGCCTAAGAGAAAAACAAAGCTCAAACGTGAGATGTGATCATGTATCAAAATGAGGTAGATAATTTCACTAAATCATGCACTTTGTCTATCTAATTTTGGGAAACTTCCCAAACTTCTCAACTATTAAAAAAAAAAAAGGTTTGAAGTACCAGAATCTCCTAATCCTGAGAAGTCATTTTAAATTTTGGTTTAATTAATTATACTGAAATAAGAAAGAAAAATGTGTTATTTTGAAGTCTACCCATCCTTACCTTGATCGTGAATGATTGCCAAGCTGATACATGTGTGGGTTATACTGAGCCAAAATAGTAATGGTGTCACACTGTTGTCCAATGATTAATCGAGCCTGCTGCTCTGTAGCATTTCTCAAATTTATTCCATTAAACTACAGAACAAACAAACAAAAAGATGTCAAGTTTTCAAATGGAAACTAGCAAAATCATTCTTTCAGTCTCCTAATCAGTTCAATATTTAAATTCTGACTTATTTCAATGGGAGTAAATAAGAGGATGGAAGCGCTGCAATGATTCTCAGCGTTTGAACTCCTTGGAAGGAATCACTAATTTCATTATTAGGTATCCCAAGCATGAGTTAAAGATCCTTTTACTACTGAAAGACATAAATATTCTGTGCTGTTACGATTTGCTATGACTGATTACATGCAAGTTGGTTCAGATTGTTGATCGGAAAAAACTCTGGACTTAAAAATAAGTTTATATCCATAATCCATTCATGTCCATTTTCAGTCATCCACACACTGTGCTTCAACAAACACATGCATAAACACATACACAAAGCAACTCTGAACTTATAAAATCATCCTCCATATATCTATTTAGTGCTTCATGCCAGAATGTTAATGCAGCTAACCTAACTCCTGAGTATTTTTTAAACCAGCTATCCCAGGTATGGATATAGCCAAATAATATCAGCACAAAACTCAGTACAATCTGCATGAGTACTTACTCACCTTATCATGAAGAGCATTACTTTGGGACTATGTTGTTTTAAGTACCTAAACTAGCTAGTTTAAAATCTACGTGTATCTCCGTAAGATGCAAAGCAGACCTACCATCAAGACATTTTATAATAATGCCTGACAAACAGCCACTAACAATCACGCTTACTGGACTATCACAATACAGAATGACTGCTATTTCTCACAACACACAAGCTTTCACAAGATATTCTTTTGAGAAAGGTAGTTATTTCTGGATTCACATGAACAGATTAAAAGACATAAGAATAGTAAGCAAACAATTACCTCTAGTAACTGATCACCGTACTCAAGGCCAGCTTGATGTGCAATGCTCCCACCTGTTACTTTAGAGACAAATATTCCACCATTTTCTCCGCTCACAATGGAAATTCCTAATGGCTCAGAACCCTTCTGCACTTTAACATGACGTGGCTCTTCCATGTACGGCCTTTTAGAGGAGAAGGTTAAAACTGATTTGGACAAAATTGCACTTAAACCATAATAAAGTCAGATTTATATGAAATACTTCATGGCTGTCTAAGTCGCAATAAAAAAACAGCTACTTAAAAAAAATTACTGTCAACTGCTGTAAATGCATTCCTTTAACACCATGCAATGTATAGTGGCAGAATTAAATGTATACCGATTACACAATTGCTATAACGCGTTATAGTAAATACGAATTACAAATAGTATAGTGGGGAAGTTGGTAGGAAATAAACTTCCAGATCCATATTATATAAAAGTAATTTAGCTACTGTATATAATATGCAATTTACAAACCATATTCAAGAAAGGTATGTGACTATTATAAATGCTGGGAGTCTTTACTGTCCATGAAAATAAATATCATAAACGATGAGGCAATAAACCAAAGAAAAACAATGCACAATATCAGATTTCATATTTGTATGCAGGGAAACATAAATTAGTAATGAAAATTAAGCAGTTGCAAACTCAAGCCATTAAGACAGCAGTTTGCATGGTATCATTACAATTACCATGCAAATTCTCCTCAGGGCAATTATCCAAACGTAAAATAGCACAAAGTGCGCAATACTGCTTGCGAAGGACAACCTTATATCAGGCCAACCTCAAACTCCTTAGTGATGAGAACCTAGGCCTAGGAGCCACAGGGATTCTCAGAAAAGACCTATTACGGAACAGATATCTGAAAGATGGAGAAGATTTGAGAAGAAAAGAACACTTAGAAAAAGACACACAGTAATATAACACCAGTAAGTATAGCAAGAGAATGGATCATACGAAAGAAAACCCTGACATGTTCCCCTTTCCTCCCTCCACAGTTGGGATGTATTCACCCGTATAAACAGGGCTCATTCCTCCATGGTGTGTATAAACCAACAGGAGCATCCTGAAAATTGGTGGTTCATGTTATGATGAACTCAACAGTCTACACAGCAAAAGGCATCACCATGTGTTCAGAAAGGAACAGATTGGAACAGCAGTGTATTTAGGTCCCACTGTCAGTGACTGCAGGTCTTGGCAGCCCTTCTAGTACACAATTTTAATAGCATCATACTACTTATGATATGCATTAATTGGAATGTCTTCTTTCCTAACACTTGATTATACCAATTAGACATGCCCTAAGCAGTGCAGACTGATTCAACTAAAATCCTGCTGTTCAGAGATCAGATGAGTTAAATGAAGTTAACTGCTACTAACGTATGTGACAAATGAAGGGTGCCTTTGGAAACAGTAGGATTTGGGGCACATGTAAGGGGAGG
Organism: Numida meleagris; assembly: GCF_002078875.1. Classification (NCBI taxonomy): domain Eukaryota; kingdom Metazoa; phylum Chordata; class Aves; order Galliformes; family Numididae; genus Numida; species Numida meleagris. The sequence goes on from NC_034413.1 coordinate 22,590,281, forward strand.
GAAGAGGACACAAATTCATAAATTATGCTTAACATTATAGTCTTTGAAGGTAAGCATCTGGTAGCCTACTGCAGCAAGGACATAGTAACTTGTCAGCTTATTACTGTATAAAAGAAAAACTTTCAAAAAAGAATGCAACTCTGAGACATGATAATCTTACCACATCAACATCACTGTTAGAGGTAATACCCTTGGAGTTTGTCTATCAATGCAGTGAAGATAACAGCTATGAGTTATCCTGTGCGTTATCAAACACACAAGGCTAAAATCACTGACTTTGTTAGTGTTATATACCAAACATTTCTTACTACCAGCAAACTTGAACCAAAGCTGCCTCTCTGCTCTTTTTTCCTTTTTTAAATACATATAGCTTATCTGAATCGTGCTAACACCCAGAAAACTGGCACTTATAAACTACTTTTTAAACTCATTATGAATATGTAAATTATGATGTAATGTGAAGCCTTTTACTTAAAATCACAATGTGATTACTAATTGTACTAATGTACTGATTACATACTAATGGGCCAAAATAAAATTTCTAAAGGTCTAATAGCTCATTAAATACTAACATTACATCTTTGTCATCTACCATATCTTTATGCTTCCATCTACGACATGAATTTTTCATTTGTTTTGGATTGGAATGAGTAAGAATCAAACCCATACAAATTGCACAGGATTGTATCTTAAACTTCCAGTAAATACAAAATGAAAGGCAACTAGTAATGCATATAGTAGGGAAACAAGAATAAAGTAAAACAGAATGGTAGCACCAAAATGGTATCTTACTTGGTAAGCAGTGTTTTTAAAATCAAATGAAGCACACTCTTCTACAGTATTCAGACTGCCTGCCAGAATCACTAAATGCTGCTTAGAAAAAAGTTGTAATTGATCACATTTCTTTTCATTTAAATTGGTTTTCCTAAAAAAAAAAAAATGAACAGACCAGAAACACTTTTTTTTTTTTTCCATCTGTATTATATGATATGGGGAAAGGCCAAGCAAATTGCTTATATTTTGTGGGGAGGACAGGTGACAGAAAAAAACAAATAGCCATTTAAAGATGCTATCTAGGCATCATCCCACATCTGTTTAGGATACATTTAATTTAAAAGTATCTATTTTAATAACAGTTTTTGTATTTTTGGGGGTGTTTCTTTTTCCTGAACAAAATAACATTATTTTTTGACTGAGGGAGTCATCCAGACCACTACTTATACCTGGTGCACCAAGAATAAAAGGGTTGGAGCCTGACTGTACTTTGATCTTCAGATCAATATTAATAAAAATTGTTAATTCCCAGAAATTAGAATTTGCATTTTGTACTCACAGAGTAAGTGATAAGTGATAAGGGTATCAAAAAACTAGTTTTTGCCACTGAACGCTATACATAATCATTAGTCATATGAAAAAGATAATGAATTCTGTCTTGGAATTTGCAATTGACAAGTAGAAGAACATTTATATGAGAAAACAGAGTATAAAAGTCAAAAAGAAGTATAAAAGAAAGAAAACCCACAAAGATCTCTTCCATTCCCTTTCAAAGTAGCACTGTACACAGTATATAGTGTCACTGCAATAACTTAGTTACAGATTCTTTAAACTACACAAAAAAACATTTAATATAACATTTTATGAATAGCTTTTTATTACTACCAGCAAACTTGGAATACAGAATATCCTTATTCTTTCATTCATGTTCTTGTAGTCAGTCCTTTTACACAAGTCAGGCAATACAAAAGAGTCCTGAAGTCCACATAAATGTAATCTATTCCAACACATCATAGATCTCTTACACTGCCTGGAGGACATTTGATTGTTTCAGTGTAAATAAAAGCCTGAATCAGATTTGTTTCTTATTGTCCAATGTTTTGAGTTCACACAAACTGTTTTATATATTCAGACTAGCCAGATAATGATGTCTGAGACTGATACCATACGCAACAAATCTTGAATCCATTCATAATGAGATGAAAAGTCATTAACACACAAATTTCATGATCCTAAGAAAACAATAATATCAGGTTCAAACTGTGCTAGCAGCTATGCATATACTTAATGCTATTGCTAGTAGTGGTCCAGGTATAGCCAAAGGGATCACAGTTATAGTATAAAATAGATTCTGGACATATGGATATATTCTCGCACAGTAATCTTCTCATTTTTACGTATCTGGCTGAACTGAATCAAGGCACGGTAGTTAGAGCACATACTGTACAATACTAAGGCAGTTGATATTTAACTATCAAATATTACTAGATATTTTGTTTTTCTAGAGTACAGAACAAGCCTATAATAAATAAGCATCTGAGGTAGCTCAAGTGAATATATTTCAATTTTGACTCAATTTGGCGTGGCCATTAATTTAACATGAAAAAAAGGAAATCTTTATGAAGTTCCTTATATTTCTGAACTCAAGACTTAGGTTTAAAGAAGAAATTTACACAAAGATCTCTATGTACTTTGTAAAGAAAATAAAAACATTAAGTAACAGGAACTCAGATGCATCTCTGTGCCTTCATATTCATCATTTATATCAACTGTTCACATTCCTTCTAGTCTAATAAACGTACAAGATCTCCTTGGACACAGTCCTATAAAAAGCAAATAACATGGGGACCTTACCTATCTTTTCTACGTTCTCCAGCAGATACTGGGCTAATGGAAATTCTAGGTAAAGTAGAAAGAGAGTTCTGAGATTGGCTGCTGGCAAAGGAAGATGTTTCCAAGTTAAGAGGTGACTGTGGAGGAGTTATCAAGCTGGGACTGCTACATTCAGAGTGCGACAATGAGCCTACAAAACCAAATCAAAACAAAAACACAACAATCAGTTAGGTTTTAGTGTCCTGCATTTGTCATACTTCAGAGATCTACACAGATATATGGAATGATACCACAAATATCTGACCAAACCATTTGCTAGCAATCTGGTAGAGCTAAGGGATACCATCTTCTAACTCAGGTTACTAAATTTAGACTTTGCAAACTCACTGCCCTTAGTGTCTATATAGTAAATATGTCCTTGAGGCAAAAAGTAAATTTTGTAACATTCATAAAATTATTGTATTTAGATTTTTGAGCAACTTCATGCAGTAACTGGCAAGGCTTTCAACTGGAAATAGTGAAAATATTACAAATAAAATTACCTCTGTCAGAGCCCATGACGGACCTTGGATATCTTGGTGTTAAAGGGATCTTAATCCGTTCTGTTCTGTACTGCAAGTTACTTGAAGAACCTATTTTGACAACAACAAAATTATAACTTGCCAAATTTTGAAGGAATAACATGACAAAAAATACATTTATGCTTTACTTTTTCAGTAAGCAGTAAAATGGGCTCAATTTCTGTAGAAGCACTAATGATTACACTCATACATACTGCATCTATCATACTTCTGGTAAATAGTTACACTGTAAGTACAAACAACACAGTGCAGAAATACAGTGTATTCGTACAGTTTGTTCTTGATTGAAAAATATTTAAAATATTTTTGACACAACTGCAGTTTAACTGAAGTCTGAGCAAGAAACTAACACTTGAGGTTACTAAGAATCCATGGGACTTGACAAAAGGTATTTAAAATATTCTTATTATATTCTGCTTAGATGAAGACGTTATTCCTAGGCACTTTCCAAACTGCTGTGACTTTTTGTTGTTGTTGTAGCTACAAAGCTGCCATGCTATATTCAAATGCAATTGTAATCACTGACGGAACTCAAGAATACATGCATGCACAAAAAGAAAAGTAGTACGTAATTTAAAGTGAAAGAAATTCTACAATGTTAAAATGTTTAAACAAAGCACACGTTTCTTTGGTACTATTACGATACACATAAATGTCTTAAATGTCAATCAAGTAAATATAATTATAACTTATTTCCAACAAGATGATTTACAGCAGGTCATTACTTTTTTTGTTCTGCATGTTCTTTTCTTTTTCTCTCTTCACCTCAATGAACCTCAAAAATAATTTGGCTGGATCTCCCATCTTTATGAGGATACTTCCAAATAGTAATAGGATTGAAAGGAGAATTTTGCATCACTCACAAATAATACTTTAAAGAGACTGTAAAGAACAAATTAAACAAGGCTACTTCCAGGGAACACCAATGGACATAAAACTAGAATATTGAAGTGAAAGAAACCCAGGAAGCCTTTTAGGCTTTGCAAGCTTTGGCAATTCCATAAATCATGAAATTAAGGAATTTTCCATTTATTATTATTCTCCTTTATACAAGAGCCTCACACGAAATAAATCAGAAAAGCTAGTTACCAAGTCTTGCACTGGATGGCAATGAATTTGAGCCATGAGATGCTCTTGTACGTGGATTTTCAGAGTATTCATTGGAGTGTTTATGACTCAGGTCCAAACTCAAGCGACCTTGGTGCTGGGCACTACATCAAAGGAAAAAACAGGGCAATAATCAGAACTGGGCAAAGCATCTCAGCAAACAGTAAATTGGCCAACAGACAACTTTGATTATCTTTATCCTGCATAAAATGAATTCTCCCCTCCTTCCCACTTCCTAACTGCCCCATCATTTTACTAACTAAGGCAACTCAGAGGAAAGAGAGCCTATTGTGCTTTAAAAAAAGTGGAAAGACAATTTATTTTGTTCAGGAAGATTTAAAAAAAAACATTACAAAGTAGTTGATTAAAAAAAGTAACTTCTTTTTCAGCATTAGTCAGCAGAAGTGGAGGGAAATACAAACCACCAGTTTCTTGAAGACATGAAAGCAACTGGCAAATCATGGTAATAAGAAGTTTGAGTCAAACAGCACAACAGTGTTTCACTCCACACTGTATAAACCAGCTACTTGAAGCAATTTCATCCTAACATGAACAAAAACTTAAGGTGATATAAAGTTCAAAACACCTGGGATGCAGATGCTGATGGCATATTTGGCTGGCAACTGATGGGCAATTGTTGGTGTGTACTCTGTGGCTCCATGCAGTATAGATGGGATTTCGCATGACCGCAGTTACTGCAGGGCAAGGTGCTAAGCTTCTTGGTACAGTACCTGTTTAAGATGATAGAAATACATTCTTACCAATATTACTAGCATATAAATTAAAGGTAACAAGTATATTTAAATAGAAATCTTATTCGTCACCCCAATGCACAGGCTACACCTTGTTCACCACTAAGACATTCAAACTTCCTGTGCACCACAGAATCAGATGAAACAAATCCTTCAGATGGGAGCTGTTCGGTTTCCTTGATGATTCTTAAACAGATTTTATTTCTTTACAGTCCCAGAAACTGGAAAGATCATGTTCAGATTACAACAGAACAGGAAAATATGTTTCCTATTTCATATTTGTCTTGCGCTTATCCTGACTGATAGGGACAGATTCCTTGTGGCATGCCAAGAAAGTAAATGAGTTCTTACCTAATCCCAGGGTAGATATTTAGAATATAGTAGTGTAACTGAGCTTACTTCTGGAATAAAGTATTTAACGGGGAAATTTTACAGTTAGTATTCAGGATCTCAGAAAAGAAGTCCATGCTAGACATCTCTGTGACTTGAGCAAAAAGAGACACTTGCCATCCACGTTACCCACCTGATGACACGCCTCCAGTATATAATGCAGAAGATACAAAGCCATCACTATGCCTAGCAGAACGTTTCGGTGAATATGGTGCCCATTCCTGTAGCTCTGGAGATAGGTGTTCCTCACTAGCTGGAGTATATTTCTGCACCGACAAAACCAGAAAATTCAATTAAAGGCAGTTGGAGATACAGAAGTAAAATATGCTCAAACTCCACAGGCAGTAAGGAACTTCAAACTTATAGATAGATACTAGAATAGATACTAGAATCTATTCTAGAATATGCTTGCCACCACTTAACATAACAGTCCTTGTAACATCTTTACTTCATCTTCCACTGATATTATTCTGTTCTACCCCTTCTTCCTCCACCCTGTTGCTACTAGTAGTTTGTAAGTTTTTTAGGCCAATGTTTGAAACTTATCTGATATATTTTCCATCAGAACAGTACACCTTAGTTATATTTCTAGTTCAAAATATTGCTTTCACAGGACATTTAAAGCTTAGATCTCATTCTGTTACTTTAGCCACTACTGCAAGCGTTGCCAAATGAGAGCTGGCTAATAAGCCACAAAGTATTTTCCTCTAAGCCTGCCTTTTGAGATACATGTGGAGCAACATCTCCAACGTAACAATTCAGGTTGTGGAGCCATCGTAATTTCTGTTCTGTATGTAATAAACAGACACTGGTGTGTCAGCCACTCTCCCCAGCTTTGTACCATCAGCAAACTTGCTGAGGGTGCATTCTATACCTTCACCCAGGCCATCGATGAAGATGTTGAAGACCAGACCCAAACCTAATGTAGTTTAGTACACAAAGACCATTTCATAGAAGTCATTTTCAGAGTGAATGGTGTCCACTCTGAGGCACAATACCACCACTGTTCTCTAGTCACCCACTTTAAAGTTAAAGCTCTAATTATTTTCTTGGAGACTGGAGAGAAACTAGGTGACTGGAAAAAAAAAAAAAAAAAAACATACAACTCAGACTTAATTTAACCCTAGAGATGGAAATTGTGGTTACCTCAAGTAACCTTAAAAAAAATTATGAATTTTTAAATCCATAATATAATTTTATTCTTCTCCATAGACTAATAACTATATGATTATTCTGCCGTGACAAGGTACAGGGCAGGAAAGGTAAAGAAAATGACATACTAAGTCATTCTGATGTTGATTAGATGCAAGGAAAAATAACTCTTTAAAACCTGAGATTTCAGGTGGCAAATACAGGTAATATTTTTTTCAAACTGAACAAACCTGAGACGGTGGACCTGAAACTACATTACTGATTATGACACCTCATATAATGTGGTCAGCTAAATAGGCTAGTCATCCTAGACCACACAGAATTTTTTCTTCACTTTCTCTGGTAGGATGTTACCCAAAATCTCCACAGTTAAATGTATTAAAACAAATGACAGTTCTACTTTGAACAATGATGTTAATTCATATTGTCATAAACAGACCATCTTTATAGTGCAATGTGTCTAATGCCCTGTCAATTTCAGATTACATTCGCAGTTATGTAGACACATAAAAAGACTTATAAAAAACACCACTATGAATGGTACACCTTCCTCCCCTAATGTGTAGAGTAAGTCAATGTGATTTCTGTAAAGAAGCCCTAACAGAGCTCCTTCTTACAGGAAAGAGCCCTAATCCTCCATCAGAAAGCACTGAAAGTCAAAATGTGGTTACAAAACAGAATCCTATCATTCCTGAGCCAGGAGTAGCTTCTGAAGGGACTTGGATTTTGAGAATGGGCTTTGTTTCTCCTGTTAGGATATGTAGTTGGTACACAAAAATATGCTTCTGAAAATACACATATTGAAGCAAAAAACAAATTTTCATAGTAAAATTCTACCTGAAGTCCAGGATTAGGAATGGGCATAGGGGTCATTTTATGTCTCAGAGCAGGAGCAGATTTTGGCCTTGGTCTTTTTATCTCTGGCTCTTCAACCCTTTGAAAGCCAATGTCATCTTCACAGGATTTCCTTGAGGAGAGATGAGTACAGTCAATTCCCTCCTCACGATAATAATTCCCAGCATTCCTGCTGCGCCCCTTGAGAGTAGCAGAGTCTTGTTTAAGTGCCAAGGAAACTGGAGCTTGGGCAGTGGCTGGGCTGGTAGGTGGTGATCCAGTTGTTACTGTAGACTCTGATGCAGAGCTTGCCTGCTGTTTATGTTTAAATTTGATAGAGTCACTTCTCTTCGGAGGAGTTGGAGGAGTTGAAGCCACTTCAGCTTTTGATGGCTGAGGTGAATGGCCTGTCACCTGATTTGGAGAAAGGTACTCCAGCTTAGGAGGAGTTGGTGGCCTTTTGAAAGTATCAGGGTCAAAGATAGACTTCCTTTGTTTTGGCTTTTTGTATACAGAAAACTTTTCTGTTTCTGCTGCTGAGATATTAACCATGACTTTTGGCCAGGTACCACCACTATGCTTAGCACCATGTCCTTTGTCAAATCCAGTCTCAACCATCATGCAGTCAGTTTCTGTAGGTTCATAAGGCAGTCTCCTGTTGTCCAAGTCAACAACTCCGTAGCCTCGGTCCCCATATGTCTCTGGGTTGAAAGAGCTGAGACTATGTTCTGAATTACTGTGGCAACTGTGCACTGTGTTCCTGTGAGAATCTACTCGTAATGTGTTATTAGGGAAGGGTTTGTGATCACAAAATGAACGACTGCCCTGATCACTCTGGTCCTTCTTGACATCCATGACGTCTGGATTGAAAATATCAGTCTGTGTTGAGCTGTTGAGTTTCAGATTTCTTTTGTTTTGGGCTTGTATCTCTGACGCGTGAACCCTACAGTTTGATATTTTTTCTGAATCCTTCAGATTTTCAAATATATTTTGACCACTCCAAGATGAACTCTGAGGAAAAACCTAAAAAAAAAACCACAACAAAATTTTTAGAAAACAACAACAGAAATCCACCCCATAATAACCTCATTACGTTTGATTTCTATTTGATTTCTGTTTAGCATGAAGCATACTCTAGTCTCCTTTATTGACCTCAACCTGAAAGTAGACCTACATACGCATGGATACATTTGGGAAAAAATTGATAAAAATCTTGCAGATTCAAAGCAAAAGACAGATAAAATGAAGCCACATTTTTCTCTGAAACATTTTCAGAACAATTCCAAAAGAGCAACACTGCATGGTGGCAGAAGCACTGAACAAACAGCAAATGGAGCTCCATTCTACTTCTACCTCGGTTCAATGATACTAGTAATCATCTTTCATTGCCCGTTGCCTCTCAAACATTTCATCTTTCTTAGTTTCTTAAAAACTCAAGCTCTCAGAAGCTGGAATTATCACTGACTAAACCTATGTGACAGGTCCAGTGTAACAGGATTCTAACCCAAACAATATTTTTATAACACTAAGTCTGAAAAAGAACTAGTACTTATCCCTGATGATAGAGTTCAGTTTTCTGTGCAACTCCATCCTGGCTAAGAGTAAACTAAAGTCAGGAAGCAATTTATCTTTCATGAACAAAACTGCTGCAGCTCTGAAGCAGGAAGCAGTAAGAAAGAAGCAATTGTGCTGACAGTCATTTTGTGTGACCAGTGAACAAATGGGAAAAAAAATAAGAGCAATAAATAAATTTTATTTCCTACCAGAAGCCTCAATAACCTTTGGAAATAACTATTTAGTGTACCAACAGTGAAACATATCTAGATGGTCTTCCTATTAGCAGAGACTTTCCCATGGTGGTATATTCATTTTTAATACACTCTTTCCGTAACAACTAAGATGAGTCTGTTAAAGAAAATTCTGCAAGTTTAGCTTTTCCTACTCACCTTCAACAATGACAGGGTAAGAGAATCCCTGCAGTTTCGTAACAAAGCTTCACATTCATTAAGTGATTTATTATCTAGTGCAATCCCATTGATCTACATGAAAAAAAAAAAAACAAAAAAAAAACCACAACGAAGATCCATAAAATGAAAGCAGCAGATGGGGAGCACCTAAACGTACCATCACTCAGAGAGGGAAAACATGGTTTTATGTGTCATGTATAACTGAAGTCAGGTTGACCTTATCATGCATTTACCTGCTCTCCACTAGAAGCCTAGTCTCCTATATATCTTTCATCCCTTGTAAAGATACAATTTAATAACACTTGTTTGATTACATTAGACTTTATGCACTTGTACTTCCATAGTAATCACATTTTGCTTCACAGGAGCTCATAAATCAAAAATAAATAAATAAATAAAAACAAATCAGAAGAATATATTCAAGAATATATTCAGACTTACAGCAATTATTCTATCTCCCACAGTAAGGGAACCCTCTTTGGCAGCTGGGCTTCCAGGCACAACAGCAGCAACAAATACTCCATTTTCTAGGCTCACCCCACTGTCTGAAATTCACAAAATAAACACGAATTTACCCTGCAATTCAAACATCTTGCTCAATTAACCACAAACCCAACCTGCATGCAGGATAAAGAAATATAACTATCAAACCAAATGAGTTTCTCAATTTCTGTTAATCCTTCCAAAGAAAGGAGAAAACATGAAAATAGGGATTTTGGGTATCCCAGAATTTCATGTGATCATACAGAGTAGGACTGACTGATGGGTTTAGCTAAGTAGAACTAAGTATGAAAATAAAACTCAGTATATTTATGGAAAAAACTATCATCAATATGATCATTCTCAATTTGATGAAAACAACTCGTGAAAATCCCTATCTACTAGGTAGTAATAGTTGAAGTGAGCTTTAAATAGAAGCTCAGAACATGTACCTTAATTTCAAGACACTGCTGGATGGACAAATGAGTACCATTTACATCCAGCCTTTATATTCATTACCTTTATGCCCAGAAACATTGATGTGAAGTGGTGTTATCACTCGTCCACCCAAGGACTTCCTTCTTCGAACCACCATGTTAATAACCCCTCCTCCATTTAGAACAGCTTTTATAACTTGCTTTTTATCCTTATTAGTAAGATCCACATCATTTATCTTCAGCAACCAATCATTTACTCTGGCAGATAAATACAAATTGGGAGGCCATTGTTATAAGAATGCTTTGCTCCATGTAGCACATACATAATATTCAGGAAAGGGGATACAATGGAATTGATATCTTACCATGCTAATCCTCAATTATCTAAATATTTTAAGTACTGGTCTTGTCAGTGCCATTTCCTAATCAATATTAATAAGGTGGACATGACCAATGGTAAAAAAAAAGAAGTTCAAGAAGAGTCAAAACTGAAAAATTCATAATATGCTCAATATTTAGTTTACGATTAATAAAAGACATACCTTCCAAAGTAAAACCCTACCTTAATCGACCATCCACAATACTTCCTTTGTCTACTTTGGTAACAAAGATCCCACAGTCTCCAGGGAGGTATGGTTCATTCACACCTTCTGCCACATCAAAACCAAGTGCTTTCAAGTCCATATCATCCTAATAAATATTATTAAAAAGTGACTCAACAGCACTGTCAATTACACTGTGCCTCTGCCTATTAACAAGAGGCTTTGCTTCAAGCTTGTACTATGTCCTTATAGTTACAGGGTATCTATTACATGTAAATTGTTATATTTTGTACTTCAATTAGTTAGGCATTCAATTAGGCATTAGACTGTGGGGCATGAGGACAATCGTTCTCTCTCAGATTAAAACTAAGATAATGCATTAAAGGAACTTCACAGAAAAACATGTAAGAAAGCAAGTTCAGACATGCAAAAGGTGTTTTAAGGCATGATGCTGGACGTGTTGAGAGAACAAGGACATGTTTCCCTAGAACAGGCATCACTTGAGGAAGAAAGCAATTACAAAGGTAAGAAAACAGCATTTTATCTCAGCAATATATCCAGAAAAAAATGAGCTTCGATATGGGTAGAGACTAGAAGTGAGAGCAAAATTTTTAACATAATGTGAAACTGATTATAAACATAGATTAGAGGCGATATTCTACCAGCCCTGACCCTAAACAGGTAATCCTCAATGTGAAATGTTATAACTATCTTTGACAAATCAATCACTGAACTGAACTGGGAAATATTAATTTAATATTTTCTTAGGTAAATGGGTAGGTCACTGGAAAAAAAAAAAAGGTTAAAATATACTACAACCAAGCGATAAATTGCTATTTGCAATGTTAAATAATACCTTAAAAATTAGGAAATTCTACTTCAAATCAACTGGACAAAAAATATACTAAAATCCTTAAGATTCCTATGGTAGTTCTATGTAAGAAGTTCATATGGAAGCGAGCAGAGCTGCTGGAAAATAAAGATGGAGCAGAGATCATAGTATCACTGTGCTATCTCAGAGCTAAGTGAATATTATTTCTCCCATTTTTGAGCTGAGTGATTATGTAGAACACTGGTGTAAGCAGACAGGTCATGCTGAAGCAAAAATAAAAGGATTTAGACTTATTCAGTTCCACAATCTCCATCCAGGAATTCAAATGCTGGTAGGTCAGGAAGGATTTCCTCATATATCTTATCAAGGTTGACACAATATTATTACTATAATTTGATGTCTAGAAGCTATTGTAAGTGAAACAGCCTGGAAGATTGTGTGAATGTTCTACAGGGTCAAAAATGACCACTAGCAAACAATGAGCTGAATCTGTCAAAATTTTTAATAGAAAAGGATACACAACTTGAATAAAGAGCAGTGAAATATAAGCTCAATGAAATAATAAGCTCAGTCAAATAGAAGCTCAATATAAGCTACAATGAGAAAAAATAAAATTAAACGGTACTATTAGGATAATAAAATGATGTAGAAGTTTTCCTGACAGCGTAGCAGATTAGCATTCTTTCATCCCAGAAGTCTAAACAGAAGGGCAATGCTGCACTGATCAGAAACAAATATTTGTATTAAAATTTCTAACTGCCTTATCTGAGCAGGAAGAGGAGAAATAGTTTCATGTTAGTGCTTAACTATTCTATGCACAGATAATAAATGATGTTGCCTTTTACAGTAGATGCCAGTATTCCCACTGCATCTTAAGTTCATGCCATATTACTGCCATTTTTGTGATAAATCACCAATTTTAAGAATACAATATTTAACTTCACAAAACGGAGATCTATACTTATATTTAGTGTGAAAAAAGACAAAGTTTGTAGGTTAACAACTTGTGTTTGTCAACTTATTTCAACTAGATGTTACTAGAAATGTGTCTGGCTCCTATCACAATAGAGAAATAAAAAAAGCATTTTTTTGTCAAATACAGCATCAAGATATTATAGTGGACTTCAAAACTAATCAAAATACAAAATAATGCAGTTAGTGTCTTTGACTTACTCTGTCTTTTTCAAATTCTACTACTTCTGTTTCCCATTCCAGAGAATCTGTGTCTATGGCTGAGTCATGGGAACTATGGGCCATCAATTGACGGAATCTGGCCTCCTTTTCCAACTGATTCTCCATCTTCTCTCTAAGGAAATAAAATACTTATATACACAGACAAGCCTTTTAAACAAACTGATTCTTAACATTTTGATTGTGAGATGTTTTCTAACTAAAAAAAATCTAAGCTGTGCCAGAAAGCTGCCCTCTGCATCCGTTTTTTCCAATACCCTTTAGCTACTACTGAACACTTCCATTTTCTATACATCATGCTAACCTACTCTTACTTCTTTGTTGTTTGCATTGCTTTTATATGGCTGTCATGTACAACTAGAATTCCAACATGACTCTTCCAAGATGCATCTAATTTACCCTCAGATGAACTGCAACAGTATGCTTACAAGCGTGCACCATACCAAAAGCAAAATCTCTTCAGCAAATCATTGAGACGACATATAATGCATTTTTTTGTATTCATAAACTAATGTGATTACAGTTGAGAGGAAATAAACTGCAATTAATCCAACTTCAGTAAAAGTGTTCATTTATCTCCACAGTAAAAAGCTTAAAATCTTTGTCTCATTAATAAGATACAATAGTTAAAAATGTGGGACTTAGCATCTCATATTTCCACAGAAATAAAAACAGTTCTACTGACGTATTGCTCACTCAAAGACACAGCTAATGAAACAAAGTTTTTAACACAAAGATTCCACAGTTTAATATTTTCTGCAGCATACTTCAGTTCCTTCAGTTCACGCACGGCATCATTTTTCTGCTTCCTCATGTCATCCAGATTGCGAAGAGCTTCAGCCAAGTCACTCACAGCGCGGTCTCTCTCCCTCCGTAAGTTGTCACACAGAGTCCTTTAAAAGAAAAGAAAGTAGTTTCACAAGATCTCAGAAAAAAATTATGAGGTAGAAGAAATTACATACTCTAGGCTTTAAGGAAAAGTTTGTCAGGATAACTGAAGCTTTCTTCACCTCTCACAGAACTTTATTTCTACTGATCTTCCTTAGAACAGAAAAAAAATTCCAGTGAAAGTATTTTCCCTCAGCTACTTACATGTGCCTAGTAACACAGTAGGTGTTTGACATTTTTGTCAAATGTCCCCACAGGTAAAGAAATATTTGAAATACTATAGCTATAGCAGAGTAAAGTATATCAGGACTAAAACAAGCCATCATTTGCTGTTCTTATGTAGCAGTGCTGATAGGCTCTTCGGTATTTACTTAAGAGACATGTTACGGTGATAAAAGTACAAACAAAACAAAATGTCTGGTAACATGTCCTCAACTTCAAAACAAACAAATCCGCTGATAGTTAATGCAGAAGTTCCAGCAAGTTGAAAAATGTGCTAGCAAAATCCACTAAATCCTAGAATTTCATTAACTGCACACAAGGTGTTACAAAGATCAGTCATGTACCAGCTAACATTTATTTACCGTATACTTTCTCTTTCTGCAACAATCTTATCCCGCTCTTGAAAAGCCCAATCTCTCCTGCACTTGGCGACTTCTGCTTCCTGGACAGCTTCCTTCAGTTCTTGCGACATAGCCTCATATTGTTTCCGAAGCATTTCAATTTCTTTGTTTGCTCTTTCAATGTCAAGGGTAGCAGAATCTTGTATCTAGGAATTAAGAAACACAGGTAAGGATTTTAGGCACAACTTTTAGGTATGTACTCACATATTTATTGGGACGACAATATCCACAAATAAGAATCTCACTTCAAAATAACATCAAGGAACATCTTGTATTTCAGAGACAACATTCCATGCTTCTATCCTGTTCTGCTTAGTACACAAAATCCTTCAAGAATATATAAGGAATTTGATACACTATTATGAGCAACTATAATACAGATTTCCTGTACTGACGTCTGTTATTTACCCTGGGACTACTCTCGCTCTCTCCCTCCCCTACTTCTATAGAGAGAGATATAGATATATAGGCTTTATACTAAGAATGTGTACAGATTAAAACATTTACAATCATATTTCATTTAACTTCCTTTAATAAGTACTAAAATCAACTAACATTTTGAACAGGTCCGGCAGGTAATAAATTGCCAAGAAACCTGCTGGGTTACAACATTTTATTTCCTTTACTTATTATTTTTTTTTATTTAAAAAAGCAAAACCAAAACCAAAACCAAAACAAAACAAAAAAAGCCCTGAAACTTAACATGAAGTGTGACTGTATTTTCTTTTTTGCCAATACAAAGTTCCATCGCTATTTCTTAAAGAAGGTACATGCACTTATACAAAGATGTTCCACAGTGACTCCAGGCAAAAGGAAAGGACACCCCCTGTTCCGGGATCTTTATCAAGTCTCATGAAAATAACTGATCTTTAGTAGCTAAGAAGGAAAAGCCATCAGTGAAGAACTTCAGTACCTGACGGGCTTGATAGTATTCCCTTAGTAGATGGTCCCTCTGGATGATAGCTTCTGTTCTCTCTTTCCTGGCAACATCTCTTTCTTCCTTCACTGTCTCTATATCCTTGCAAGCCTGATCAAGTTCCTTCTGGGCCTCAGCTTTGTCCTTCACTTCATGACAGTATTTTTCCAGCAACTCATTCCTCTCACAAATTGCTCGATCTCTTTCCACTAAAGCTGAGTTTAGCTCCTAAAACAAGATCCATTGTTTGCAACAGTTTAAGTACAGAAGGAATTAGTTCAACTTTCAGTTGGATACACACTAACACCTTAAAATCCTAGAGAGTTTGCAACAAGCATTCTGAAAAAAGGGAGCAGAATAGGACTGCACTCACGTGACATACAAGTAAGTATTAGCAAAGAATATTAGGTGTGGTATTACTGGTTTCAAAACATCACCAGCATGTCTAGCAAACTGATACTACGGAACACAGAAGATATACATTAAGTGTGTCTCATGACTGACTTGGAGTACAGTTTCTTGGTTCAACTGTTGAGGACTAGAAACAAAAAATAGTTATTTTCATGTGTTTCTATAATGAGTGAGGCATTGAAACAGCTGAATTTCAGACTTTTATGTGGTCCAACTTTCTAGGAACATTCAGCAAGAGCTACAAAGAAGTACTTCTACATACAGACACTCTTTCTAGCTGGAAAGCATTTATATTTTGATTAAAAAAAATTATCAAAGATAGCTGATATCTGAAAAGCAAAGGCAGAAAAGGGTCCAATACTTTAAGACAGAAAGGCAAGAAAGGCATCATGTCGCGTTCTCTTCTACTTTACTCCGTGATTTTCATGGAATAAAAATGAGTATTTAAAGCAGAGAAGACAATTATTACGTAATTGTTTTTGTATTATGACATCTAATTAAGGCTATTCAAGTTGTTAAAACAGTACTGAAATTGTTTTTAAGCAGGTAATTTTGTGCTAGAGCAGCAGGTAAGTAGTAGAATTAATGGCTCAGCTTGTAAACTTTGAACACATCAGTGAATCTAAATTAACAAAGCACTCAAGTTTGGTTTTGGGGTTTTTTGTTGTGTTGTTTGTTTGTATGTTTTTGACTTAACATTAAGTAAAAGCTTCAGTTGCTCAGTAAATGAAGAGAGAAATTCCCAACCCATCTGGTCACACAAACAAATTTCAGTAATGGAAGTAACATTTTGAACAGTGTAACTATAGTGCATACAAGTATGTGTGTTAAACTCACACAAAAATATTAAGTCTTTTCTAGCATGCAGCAGAGAGGAAAACCACCACAGTATCAAGACAGAAAACCCTTAACTGAAGAAGAACCTACGGTACTTGAAAATGATTGGAAAAAAAGCCCAGAACATACTGCCATCGTTTACTCCAGTATGCTTGGTATAAACCATGTGAAGAAGAGTAGATGTTGCCCACCTCCCAGTGGTCAGTAGTAAAATTTCACTTCTGTCTTTACCTGTGACAACTGCACAAAACTACAACATGTCAGCATAAGTCATCTGCCATTTAGCACTTATCAGAACAGATACTGCTTTGAAAAATTATAGTGCTTTGATTTTAATAAAATTCTAAAATGGTAAATAAGTCTTGTCTTTGAAGCAAGTTCTTGCATTTGAAGACAGTACGATAACCTCATACAGGATAAAACACAACAGTTCCATTAAACAGAAGTGAAGGCTGACTGCCTATGCCTTAAATCACCACATTCTAAAGGATTTGGGGGAGCTAAAGATTATGCCAAATGAAGAACACAATTTGGAGTGAGGGGTGATGATGCTGGATTCTATAACGTCTGAGCTCTAGTTTTGAATTTAGATACTAGGAAACTGACTGACTTCATCAGTAACTGCTCACAATGAAATGCTTAAAATAATTCCTTCTCCATTTCAGCAGCTTTTACATTTCTTCTGGACAAAAGGCAAACTAGTATACAGAAGATTCACAGAAGAAACTACATTTAAAACCTAAATGTGCTACAGCAACCAGTTACTGAGTACGAGGTAATGGCATGTAAAGCTGCTATTCATCAGAAGGAGAGCACTGTACACAAGGGCACAATTTGGCAAGCACCAGGCCAACCAGTCACAGATAGAAAGATCCCGCGGGATACTATTTGAAGTGAATTTATCACGTGATCGATAACTTTTTTCGACCTTTCCAACACCTGCCTTGCCAGAGCTAGAAAATCCCTTATCCGCCGAATGCAGCTGCAGCAAGCCAATACAACGTTCCAATACAAGAACATAACCTGATCACAAGCACAAGAGTCACAGCTACAGGAAAGGAAAAACAATAATTAAAAGAAAATTCACAATAGGAGCATTTTATATAATTTAGCACACTACAGAAATAGTTATTTCTGCTTTCTGACGGGTCTGTTATGGGGAGTGAAGAAAAGCGCACATCTGCACCCTCTCAGCATCTCAGTCACCAGTCCTAAGCTCTTTCTGCTCTTTCTCAACCACCCATTCAAGACGGTCATCTGAGTAGGAGGGAACTGCCATATATTTTAAATTTTCCTCTCTTTTTTATGAAAGTACTTTGGAAAACTACCCACAGTGCCAGGACAAAATACTAGGACTATTTGGAGCAGGTGTGCAAGATAACTGCCACTGCTCAGGGAGGGTAGATTTAGATTAGATATAGGAAAAAATCTTTTACAGTGAGGGTGGTGAGGCACTGCAACAGGTTGCCTAGTGATGTGGTTGATGCCCTGTCCCTGGAGACTTTCAAGGCAAGGCTAGATAAGGCCTTGGGCAACCTGATCTAGCTGTAGCGCCCCTGTTCACTGCAAGAGAGTTGGACTACATGGCCTTCAGAGGTCCCTTCCAACTCTAAGGATTCTATGATTCTATTCCTTACTAGCTACCCTGATTCTACTGAAATTTTAATAAAAGACTCTCCTAATAGTTGACTAGCTTTGATTAAAGCAGAACAGGTACAAAACATGCACTAAAACCTCACTCACTACAAGTTAAAACGTGTAGATAGATAATTTTGAATTCTTAAACCCAGAAATCAGTTATTTTTAAAAACTCTGATGCCATGTGTCATAATCCACATTAAGTCCCGCAAGAAAAGTGTAATTTAAGAAAAAAGTTCCACGCCTTCAATTTTATAAAGAGCATTTTGTTCCACTGTAATGTTATGGGGGAAATTAAAAAAGGTAAAATGAGATCCACAGGCAATGGAATATATCCACTTGTATCTATTTCATGCTAAATGAAATATTTCTAATACAAACAGTGAAGTGATTACATCGCAGCCAAAATCAAACAGAGTAGCAAGCTGCGTTTCAGAAATTTTAGCAGCACTGTTATAATGTGGCTGTGATATAAACATTTCAAGAACACACTGCTGAAAGATAAGAAGTCCAGGTTTCACACACTTTAAGGTATACACCGGTTCAAGTGAAAACTACTATCTTCAAAATATCCTTTAAGCCCTTAACTTAAAGCAAAGCAGAAAGAGTGAAAATGAGGAAAACATGTCTATCAGTGAGGCTTTGCATAAATATTGAGACTATTTTATCACATAAGGTCTTAAGTCAGAGTAAAGAGTACCCAATGGTTCCTCTTGTGGTTAAAAGTTTAAAAGAATGAATATTGAGATATATATATATTTAATAGACAGTGTTACTTGTAAAGGTCTATAAGATGAACTTAATACAGGAGAGTTTTATAATGAGCAGAAGGAAGTTAAGCCAAGTAAAGAAAAAATGTCAACAGACAGTCTACTCAAACATGGAGCTTAGTAAGTTGATAGTAAAATAGACTGCTATAAGAGAACAGCTGTAGGAGAACAAATTCCTCTTTGTGGTGCATTTCTATTTTCCATCAATTGGTTACACGTTTCTAATTCTAGCATCAGTAATGCATACTTATTTCCCTTCCCCATCAAAACAGTAGCTTAGTACCTGTCTTAAAGCTTCCATCTCTTCACTAGCGACTCGTTTCTCAGAAGAAGTGTTCTTCAGTTTGGACTCTGCAAGCTCCAGCTCTGTTTGAAGCTTATCTACCTCTTTGATTACTTGATCTCTCTCACTCATTATGAGGCGGTATTCATTGAAAACTGAATCCCTTTCTTCCTTGTATTTTTCTGAATCCTTTGCTGCTTTCAGCTGCATTGTTTTGAACCTTGTCACCTCTGACTGTAATCGCTCCATCTCTCTCTGCAACTCTTTGTTTTGTGCTGTGGCGTTGCTTAGCTCCTGCTGTACTGACTCAAATCTAGGAACAAGTAGAAATGTCAGTAAGATACTTACACCTCACTTTCCCTTTTTCATATATTTAGGATTTTGTCAGATAATCAAATGTATCCATTGGTAAAACACAACTTCAGTGGACATCGTAGACAATACACAGTGCTGCAAAATATAATTCAGACTAATTATTGCTTTAGGAATATTAGTGTGGAAGGGAGAACCTGTATGAGGAACTGAAACAAAAATTTTTAGAAGTTAGAATTAGTTTTATTATTAAGAACAGATTTATAATATTTTTTTCAAAAAGGAATGCAAAACATCTCCATTATTTGATAGCACAAGCTTAACTTGATTTATTGCATTGATTTCTGATCATCTTCAAAGGAAATTCCTTCTCCAGCACACATTCCTAGGTATGTGGCAAGAAGTCAAACAAATGTAGAAACTAGGAAAAAAAAACAGAACAACTTCCACACGCCCAAAAATGCCATAAGGTTGGTATGGGACAGGTCAGAAGAAAACAAAAAAAATGGGTTATTGTAAAAATGTAGACAGTGCAGTTAAAACAGTAACTAAAACATTCCTAGCCATTTTCACCCATGATCATCCAACGACAACTGAAAGCATATGTACTTTATCACTTATCAAGTTTAATTTCTTTATAAGTAGTAGCTTTTGTGTTTATACTGACAAAGTGCTTCTAAAAGTGGAAAAGTAATTCCACATACCAGTTCACAAATAGGCTTAAAAAAGTAACTTCTCCTAAAAGCAACGTTCTACCATGATAGAACATTAGGGTTTTCTTGCATATTTTTTAACAGAAAACTCCAAGTAAAAGCCATTGGTGGAAAACCTCAGGGTCATCTATATTTGAAGTGTCCACAAACCTCTGGAATACTTTTTTCTCTGTCATACACACAACTCTACTAATTCAAGTGTGATTTCCTGTCTATTCCAGCATGTTACCTGACCTTTCCCAAGAGAGAGCTGTAAATTCAATTTCAAATATTTCCTCAAAAGTCTCAGTGGATTCAAAGGATTGCCACCGCATTACTGAGGCACCTGCCAGTAATTTCAAAACCGTCTCCCTGCTCCTTTTGGGAAATTCTTCTCTTCAAAGAGACCATCAGGACAGGAGCCCTAGTATTACAAACTATTTTTCTATTTTCTTTTCAGAACTGTGAACATGAAACATTCTTCTGTGAAAGAAGAATATACAATACTACAATAGATACAACAAGGATATAGCACAAATCTAAAATAGAAATTATGCCAAACAACTTCATTGCCATTGGAGAACCCACACATTTGAACAATATTTGGGGTCAAGCCAAGGACAACACAGAATACAGAAGAAAGGAGAAGGGAAAAGACTTAATGCAACATTTTTCAGACAAAGAAAATGCTATCAGTAAGAAAGAAAAAAACACGACAAGCATGCTGGTATCTGGAAAAATAGCATAGCCTTTATGAAAGAGGTTAGAGGGATGAGGGAAGGTCTCTGCCTCAGAATGCTATTCTATATTAATATATATATTATATATTAAATAGTGATAACTGAGAAAACTTGAAAACAAAATTCTAGCTGAAATACTGTTGTCTTACTTAACCTTGCAATGTCTCCTAAGGAGGAAATACAGGCAGCTGGATCAAATTTTCACAGATGCCTTCTGTAGGGAAAAGTCCAACTGTAACTAACTGGACTTTGTTACCTGAGTGGTTTGTAAGTATCAGGATTTTGTAGCAGTAAGCATACCTTTCTAAGTAGCAGCCAGGGTGACTTGCTATTTCTTAAACACAACTGCAAACTGTGGGCAGAACTGAGTACCACAGCTCTCATTCAAAATGAAGAAAGACATCAAAAGTGAGGTTTGGCATATAGGAACCAGCCAGTTCCAGCTGCAGTTTCATCTGCAAAACATTCATCAGATAAACTCACCAGGCAGAGCTTCTATGCTGTTATTGTGACAGTTTCACAGATGCAAGAAAAAAAAGGCTGAAACTGTCATGATATTCCTTAGGGCCAAAGACTCACTCAAAATGAGATTTGGGACATCATTTAAGTCTTGCTCTTCCTGCTCACTTTAAAAGAAATTGGTTTA
This sequence comes from Numida meleagris, assembly GCF_002078875.1. Lineage (NCBI taxonomy): Eukaryota > Metazoa > Chordata > Aves > Galliformes > Numididae > Numida > Numida meleagris. Next base: position 22,611,909 of record NC_034413.1, read on the forward strand.
CAGTTGTTATCAATAAAAGAAAATGGTAGTACTTCAATTTATGATCCACTCATCTTTAAAATGAAAGCTGTTGAGTCTTATATTCTAAAAAGTACATACACCCGAAACACATATCAAAAATTTTTGCTCAGCCAAACACATACAGTTTTGGTTATGCAAGAACGGTGTAAAGAATAAGACAAATAAAGAATAGTTTCTGTAACTAGCAACCAGTAAAAAGAAGTCCAAATCCAAAGATAACTAAAACGTATAAATACTTTAAGTCTAATCTTATAAACTTAGTTGAATCATTGGTTCACAGGAATAAGGATATCAAGCCTGAAATTCCTAAAACTGACCTTTGCTCAACATCAGACTAACCTTTTTTCTCAAGAAAGAGACCTAAACCACAAATCATAACACAAATATGTTGGGCTTCACTATGTATTAGCATGGTTATGGTGTTTGTTGTAGTACCTACATAAGGCTTTTCCTCACTTTCCAGAATTCACACCAGTCTAAGTTACAAGACTTGTTCTCCTATTTTACAGTCTCTTCTAACTTAATAGAAAGATCAGAATTAAAAACATGCTATTCACGTGTATAGTATCTATGCTCAATTTAATATTTTTAAATACTATGCATCTATGAAAGTGTAAAGTAACACTTTTTTGGCTTTGGTCTGTTGGTGATTGGCAATGAAAACATTCTCAACACCTATAGATGTACTTCAGATTCCTTATGCCTGTTAGCATTCATCTTATCCAACACAGTTATCTGTGTAGGCCCAGTATCAAGCAGGAGCAGAGAGAAGTTAAGTACGGTGTGATATTATTCGTGCCTTTCTGCTCTGGCATTTGTGCTGCTCTCAGTCACAACACCTTCCCAGTGAGCCAAGACAAACAGATCTCTGCAGTGAACTCTGCTGCCAGCCTTAAGCTCTGTCTCAAGAGTCCCTCGTGGTCTAAAACTCTTGTGTCATAAAAAGTTAACTTAAGAATATATAAAAAGTTAACTTGAGAATATCTTCACTAGTTAAACATCTTTTGGAAATTATATATATTTTTTCCAAATAATATCCCCATCACACCTTCTGTGCTCTTCTGGAAATTCTTATACAGAAGCTTACACATCTCACCAAGAGAAAATATTAGGAATTCTTCCACAGAGAAAATAAGATACAATGTTAAGATTGTTACTGCCTCCACAGCATATCCAAATATCAAAACAAACTATACCTTCTGAGAGAGGATGAATATTGCTGTTGAAAATGTATTGCTGTGTCCCTTTGCTTCATTAGCATGTCAATCTGTTTCTGAAGACGTCTATTTTCCTCCTCAGCCTGCTCTAGGCGACTGAGATCCGTATTGTGACTTGCTATCTTCTCATTGTATCGCTTCCTTAAGGCATCATAATCCTTCTTCACACCCTCTAGCTTGTCCATTGCTGTATCGTAGAGCTTATTTAATATCTCTGATGACCCATTTTGCTTCATAACCTAAAAAAAAAAAAGAGAAACTTTGTTAAGTCTTGCATGTAGAGAGAAATGCATGTATTTTCACATCTCATCAAGGTATTTGAAAATCATCTGCTTTTACTTTGTGTTTACAATTACTGTCTCCACAACAAAAGAAGTCTTAATTTAAGCAGTACTTGGCCAACGTACTGATAAAATCTCTGTATTAAAATAACCTTAACTTCAGACTCTTAAAAACTGATAGTATCAGAAATAAGCCTTATTTTTAATCAGCCCAATACTTTTATCAAGAATAATAAAACGAAAATATACTCCCCAATTTTAATAACTGTTCTTTTCAGTGATTAAGAAAGAATAGAACCTCTTGGCATTACTGCTACTCTAAGCATCACTATATCTGCCTAATGTTAACTGGAAAAAATCTGATTTACCACAGGTTAGTGAATCTAATGGTAACTGCTACCAATGAATATTAAATCCACATTATTTTTGAACTATTTTTTAATTTAAAAAATAGTTTTTTTAGAAATAGCAAGAGGTTAACTGCTATTTGATGACCAAGACAATAGCTGCAATTTAGGAAATGACCAAGAGGTGGCACTCGCTGCAGACCATCTCTATGCTCCAAGAACAAATCACTTAAAACTTTAAGAAAATGAAATCTAACCTAGATACACATAGGCATTATTCTAATATTCATACAATATTTCATCTGAAAACTACCAAACATTAGTGCTTCAAAAGGTATTCACACAATATTAATAGGGACAGAAAATCCACTTCAACATGCAAATTCTGACCAGAACATTAGTTTTAAATTAATTTCCATTGACAAAATAATTAAGCTGTAAATGGCCACATTTATTATAAATGACTTGCAGCAACAACAAACCCTTAAAGAGCTTCAGAGAATCTTGTCTTTTCATCTCAAAAGGCAAAAAAAAGTGCACAAAATGAGGACATATATATATATATTTTAACATGCCATGCTGCTTTTCTCCTCTTTTTGCACTTTAAATTGAAATTTAGATTTGATGGAGCAGTGGGAAGAAACAGGATGGCTCAATACATAGAGGTGCCAGGAGTTTACATAATCCTAATATTAGCCCATAAAGCTGTGACCTTCAGTGTCTCAAAAAAAAAAAAAAAATTGGAATAAAAAAAGAAAGACAAAATATGAGCTCTAACAAAAGCTCAAACCAAACACATAGCAACCACTCCACACACAAAATCAAACACATTTCAAGTACTAGATTTGGTTTTTTAGCCATCTGCTCCAGAGTTGTGATAGCATAGTTTCACTACACAGTTGGAAAATACTTTCCCTGCCATCCACATAGACACCATGTCACTGACGCTTTCAGGTGTCTTTGGCTCTTCATCTTCTTCCTACATTCAGACCAAGGACCAGTGCCTGAACACACAGGGGCTGGGACATCTGCAGAGCAGAAACAGCTGCCACCATGCAGCCTGCCCACTTGGTGTGCCCTGCTCACTGCCCACAAGTTGCACAGACCAATTATTACTGTCAGAAAAACACTTCAGTGCACAGACAAGAGAAGAGGTAACATTCTTCAGCCTGACACTGGTCTCTTTTAACTAAGTATTCACAAAGCAGTCCAAGAACAAGGTTGAGCTTTGGGGAATCTCATCAGCATGGTGAATTCCACACACAGACATATTCTCATCAGCTTCGGTTGTGTAAGCCATACAGAGCTGGAGCCATCATTAGCTAGCATGAGTCAGTGAACCATTTTAGAAAAGATAAACATGCCGATGTTTCTTCTTCAAGAACATACTACTGTTCTGTATAATAAACTCTAAGCATATATAAAGTGTAAGTATATGTTGATGTATATGTATTCATGAGTACCCTTTTCCTGAAGATTACTTCCCAAAACAAGTTTGAGAATGGAGTTCTTGAGAATCCACACAGAAACAAGCCACTTCTCACTGCCTAAAGCATACATGCATTGTCTTTTTGTTGAAAGCACACTAAATAATTAAAGAAGGACAGCTATACTAGAAGTTTGATGGAATTTAGCATAAACTTGCTAACAGAGATTTCACAGAGGCAGAAAGAAATGCCATAAACAGGAAACAGAGCAATAAGGAAAGTCTCCCATTCAAAATCCCAGCATGAGAAAAAGTAAATAGTCCCAGCTAGACCAAGGAAGACAGTTACACGAAACAGTGTGAGCAGCAGAAACATAAGCTGGTCAGCTCCAAAACAGCAAATCAATGACAAACTAAGAGTAATTCGATCAAAAGTTTGTGCTCTCCAAGGCCACTGAGATGCTGTTTTGACACAGCCTGAAGATGAAGCAAGACGTCAAGAGTTATCAACAAAAATAGAATTAGACTAATACAGATGAGAAATGACACAGACAAGATAAGGATCTTGGCACCTCTTCAAGACAACATGATTCACTTTGACATGCTGAGAAATGGAGTTACACAACTCTCTCATTGAGAGTAACAAACATAGTCTTCTTTAAAGGTTTAACCATGATGTTGTTGACACGAGACTGAATTTCTTTAAATAAATATTTAAAACGATGCCTCAACCTCCCTTTGTGCTGACAGACAGTTTCAGATTAAGACAATCTCAAAACACAACAATCTTCTCTTGGAGGTTTCACACCTCTGCTTTGCAGCCTGACAAGCTGATGTGCAGAACAATTACGCTATTTGCCCAGGTTAATACAGCAAACTATTTCTGCTGCACAAAACATAACCCACGTTCTGAATCAAGTCACCAAACCACTTCACAACAGAACTCTCAAGATGAAAACTTTAGAGGATCAGGTCACAAGGAAATGCAAGTCTTCATTCCTTTTTGCACTAGCCCTCAAACACCTCCTAAGGCACCGCTCAGCACACAGAACTTGTTTTGACCTTCGCACTTCCTACCCTAGCAAATGATTATTTGTGTTTACATAGGTTTTACTTCTGAAGTCTAATGTTTGACCTGTTCTGTGAATCAGACTACACACAGTTAAATAGGATATTCTACTTAGCCATTTCAAATGTTACTGTAACTATTTTAACTGTTCTGGTTGTGAACCATGGACCTGATATCACCAGTCACTACTGACTATTCCTCTCGCCTTTCCTTCTACAGAATACACAAGCAACTTTGCTCTTGAGACTGCTATATACAGCTGTGAAATGCCTTCTTCCAGTCCTGAAAAGACTGCTTTTTTATTTCAAGTTCATAAACACTAATTGATCTACAGCTTCATTCTAACTCAATAGTGTCTGTGAACCTAAATAACCAAACTTAGTTCAATCATTCCTCTAAACTTTACGTTGTCACTGAAAGAAAGAAAAATGTCACTCATTTTTTTCTGTGACATTTGGCAAAAAAATAACAAAAAAATATAGCATGCAAGTTTAAAGCTAGCCCTGTTCCATAAAATACCCCAGTAAAATAGCCATTTTTCAATCACTTTGCAACTTCAAACTAGGTTTTTGATGCTTCCCCTATCCTCTTAAAAATACCACATCACATACGATCTTTATCATGTAAACTCTTTTCTTCTCTGCATCAAAATCTCTTCATGCTATTTAATATTCTACACTTCCTGGTCTTTCTCCAGCTAGATACAGAAAAAATCAATTCAAATTCACATTCTTCCCTTGTGCTGTACATGTAAGGCATTTTTTTTAGACTCAGAGAGACATAAAATGCAGCAATGCTACACGTTCATTTTTCTTGACTTATTTGTCAAAGAAAAAAACTCATGTCTTCTTCTAGTGCTTACATTATGAGCTGTAGCTTACCTGCTGCTGCTGGCTGCGTAGGTCAGTTATCTCCTTCTGATCCTCATCATGAAGCCTTTTCATTTCCTCACACGACTGCTGGAGATGGTTATGTTCTCGCACCAACTGTGTATTTTTCCTCTTCAAGGTATCCATGTCCTCCTTCAGCTGTGACTGGTCACTCAGCAGTCGACTGTGCAATGTGCTGTTGTGGCACAGAAAAATATGCTTGGGGTATAAATTTGCCCAGACTGTTCTAACTAGTTTCGAGTAAGAGCTCACTACCTAGAAAACAGATCAAACTAACTCAATTCTTCAAATTTGAGTATTATAGGAACCAGAAAAATCAGAGAAGAACATAACAATAACAAACTACATTCTCTCCAATTACCTTCTGTTCTCAAACCTGACTATTGGATTGTAATTGCAAGTCAGTAACCAGGCTTTCCTTGTCTATGTCCCATCAAGTTATCAGGGATTTCTACCTCAAGTTCTCCAAAATAAAACAGATAGTCCATACTTTTATCATTTCTAATAGTCCCAAATTATTTTTTTTTCATCTGATGCATGCAAACATTAATCTTGCAATTGGAGTGGAATAACAGAACAAGTAATCATTTGTTTACCACATTCTAATATGTTATGATCTAGCACTGATTGGTAAAGTACTTCTTACAGCTTTACTAATACTTACTGATAAAAATCGGCCTCTTTTGCTGCTTCTTCGCACCTTTTTAATGTCTTAGTATGTTGATTCTGCAGAGACTGTAGGTCTGACATGGCCTTCATGCACTGAATCTTCAGTCTTTCATAGTCATGATTAGGTTTTGGACTAGGTCTAGGAAGGAAAAAGAGTTTGAAGTCAAATATCGGCTATTCAATAAGTAAACATTATTATGCAGCTGAGGCTGTTGGACCTTTGATGCATTTTGAAATTTGTGTACTGTTTGAACCAACGTTTTCAAAGCAGTAACTGACACTTCTTGACTGAAATCATACTTCTCTGAGTTTTGTGATGCAGTTTAGCATTAACCTGTGGTGATCCTATCATAACAAGAGCCAACAACTACACAGTTTTAAATGGACTGCTTTGTTTATTGACTTCTGACCAGTGATAGAGTTCCCTTAGTGCATATGCCTCTTTTTCTTGCTAAGACATAGGCCCTTCGAACACCAGTGCAGAATAAACTGCCTTGGCAGTGCAGGCTTTTTGTTTCCTGTGGATGAGCTAGAGTACAGGAAGTCACTGGCAGCATTGTTGTTTGTTTCTCATTGTAGGCTGACTTCTATATTTACCCGCACGATACCCTTAGTTTATAAGAATTTTTTTTTTTAAGAGTTCAACAATATATGAAATATACATGTGATTCATGTCAGAGATGTCAAACAAGTTCTCACTATAGCTTTGAGGCTGACTCATCAGTTATTTCTCAGAGAAACTTCTTACACTGAAATATTTTGCAGGGAAGTGGATTTATGATTACAAACAGTATGAGCATGTGTTAATGGGACTCAGTAAGCTTAAAGCTGCAACTAAGAGTTAAATGTGCTTCACTTAATGTTCTCGTTTTAATGACTGTTGGACAGGTGGTGTCAACTTTCAATAATTTTACTCTAAAGTCTAATTTAAATCAATACTTGGATTTTTAGTGATTCTGTCAAAGGTGCGAACATCTCAAATGGAGTTTTACCACTGCCAATTCGAGTTATATTTTAAAAGGGAGATTAACACTGAAGTAGTTATGGTAATATATTTGTAAGATTGTATGAACAATTACCCACAAACAAATAGCGAATTAAAAAACAACAATATAATAGCAAAAAAAAGACATCCCTGAAGATTTGACTTGAACATTCAGTTTCTTTATATGAATTTGCCTTTTGATTGTTACTGCAGTCTGTCAGTCAAGGAAAGAATTGATGGGGGGTTTTTCCCCCTTTCGTCCTGGAGCAAGGAGCAGAAGAGGAATTACAATTTAAGACTTTACTACTCAGCAACTCAAATACAACTGAGTTTCTAAAAAGTACCTTCACACCTCGCAGGCGTATGCTAAGCACCTGTGAGTCAGATGTGACTGCTATGTATTTTCTTATGACTCTCAGCACTGCAGTCATGTAAAATCATTTTTACTTCGGTTCAGTTGCCAGATGAATTTCAGTTCCAGAATCCATGCTGCTGTTCTTGTATGAAGCTAAGAAAGTTCTGGTTACTTCTCAAACAAAGCTTCAAGACTAACCCTAGGCTAACCCTAACCATAACCCTAACCCTAACCCAAGCTTCCAAGACAGCCATCTTGGAGAGAGTATGGTGGCAAGAAAGGGACAAAGGGCGATCTGTGCAGCAGTGAAGTAAAACAAGACTGAACAAATTAGACACCAACTATTTTCTCCCCTTTTTTTTTTCTTTTTTTCAATTCCTTGTTACAGGTGTGAGACCCAGGAGAAGACATACAGACAGCTGTCAGAAGATCCATTTTGAAAGTAGAAAATACAGTGGTGAAAAACTGTTGTAACTAGAGGAAGAACAAACTTCAATTTAGAGTATCTTTAGAAGTTTAGTGCTTCCAAGCAAGAAGGCATAATCTCGCTAAATCCAGGTTTTAAACTTCATGGTTTATGATTTTATGAATTATTATTTTCTAATATAAATAAACGTGTCAAGTACATTGGATACACATTCTAGACATTATCTGCGTTGGTCAATTGCCAGACAGGATACAAGCGTTGCTCTGAAAGTCATGCCTCATTTTATTATGTTGGACCACAACATCGGAGGCGGATGGTGGTGATATGGCAGTAAAGGCTGAACCTTCCCACCAATATCCCTTTACATGTGTGACAGATGGCAGCAGATGGGCAGTCTGACAGAATGGTGTTTGTTGTGGAAGTGCGTATGAATCAAAGATGTGTCACTGAATACCTCCATGCAGAAAAAATGGCACCCTTTGACATTCATTGACACTTGCTGAATATTTCTGGAGACCAAACAATGGATGTGAGCACAGTGAGGCCATGAGTGGGTCACCTCCACTGGTGCAGATTTTTATGAGCACAACATGCAGGCTCTTGTTCATTGCCGGTGAAAATGTATAGCTAATAGTGGTGACTGTGTTGAAAAATAGTGTTTTGTAGCTGATAATTTGCTCTATAGTCTTATTGCGCTCGGTATCCATTGTAGTTTCCATGTATAGGAGGCATTACTTTCAAAGAGAAGTACATACACAGAGTGCACCTTGATCACAATAAGTAATTTGGTCATAGCTTTGCTTTATTACTACAACACATGTATGCATACAGTCACTCCCATGTGACTCAAACACAGCATGAGGAATCCTACTCCTGTCCAACAGAGCGACACGTGCTAATCTGATTTAGCTCATCATAATCCACTTCTGTGGCTCCTCTTCCATTACTCCAGGACTTAGTCACACTACATTTGAAAAACAGCTCTCAATTTTGCAACCACCTGCCTTCACAGCCAGCACAGCCCAGCCTACAAACATTTTGCCAGCTGCAGCTACTTCCAAGCATGCCACCATGATTTGTTGAGATTTGCCTCTACAGCACCTGTGTTTGATAGAGCCACTGTGCTAGTACAGTGTCTTTTAGGGCTGTAAAAGTCACCACCTAAATGGTGGTCTTTCAGGTTTCACAGTTCAGAGCGGCAGTTGGCAGTGTTGGTGCCCTGACTACAGGAAAGATGATGATGTTTTTTGTATGAGGAACGATTGCAGAACAAAGTGAAAAATACCATCAAGTTTTCATAAAGCAAAGAAGCATATTTAAATGAGTGTAATAATTTTATATTTTAGTAAGGGAAAAAAAAGTCCGCTATTAACCTTCATTCATTTTCCAGTCATCAAATATTTAATTTTTTGGAAGGCAGCACCCTCCATCTTATATAAACCATTCAAGCACTGTCCAAACACAATGTTTATTTTAATGAGTTTTCTTTAACTTTTGTATTTTCTGCAACATACAAATCCTACATTGGCAGAAGATTGATTTGACAATTAAAGAGAGAAAACTAGGGCACCCTAGAGCACAGCACATCAGAACTTTATTAATAGTATCCAGGATTATAGAGAACAATACTGTAAGCTGTAAAATCCTCAATGCCTAAGCTCTAGTGGCTTCAGACAATAAGAATCCCTGTGCGAGTAAGTAGCAAACCAAAGCTCTGTCAAAGATGTTGATACGTAACAACCTTTTTCTCTCCCATCACCACAACACTTACAGACCCTCAAGACAGAACACAAAGCTCCCCAATTCCTGAAGTAGCCTTTCCAGCATCCCCAGGGTACGGAGGCTGGAATAGCCAGCTAAGGAGTGAATAATAAAGCACACAGATTCTCTCATCTTCTGTTCACTCCCTCAAATCTTGAGACCTCTCCTATGGACGAAATTTCAATTAATCACCACTCCAAAATAGCAAACACTTCAGCCACTGGCTTCCACTTCTTAACTTAACCTAGGAAGCCTCATCAACTAGCTTGTTTTCTTCTCTCAAGATTGATTTGAGTCCTATTCCTCTCAATCCCACAGCAAAATTGCTGTAAAAAGTGGGAATACGCATTCCACATGCAGCTCTGAAACCTTGATGTGGTCATCCTACAAATACATCACCACAATGTATGTACCTTAAAAGCAACATAAATACATTGCAATATCATCACTGCTTTACAAGCAAACAAGAAACCAAGACACAAGATACTTGAAAGCTACAGAAGACTAAGTTGAAATGTCCACTTTTTTTTTTTTTTTTTTTTTTTTTTTTTTTTTTTTTTTTTTTTTTTTTACCTGCAGTCATCAAAAGTTGATCCAGGAGATGAAAGTGCAAGTCGCTTGCGCAGCTCATCCCTCTCCCGAGTTACCTGTCGGAGCTGAAATAATATTGTCTCCAGCTTCTCACTCATCTGTCTCGTGTCTGTTACAGGTGGTGGAGATGATGCTTTACCGGTTGTACCTGACCAAGAGACAATGAACTGACAGTCAGAGAACTCCTCAAAAGAACAATGCCACTTCACTGAAATAATTAATACCAATTTAAAAAAAACACTATAATTTTTTTTCACAGATTATTGTTCAAAAACAAACCATGCAAGTTTTCATCAGTGAGCTCACATAAGAAAAACTCAATTCAGTCAGACTTTACATTAGCAGAAGAGCCTTATGTGTGTTGCAAGTTAAGTTTGCATGAGTAGGTCCCTTGCTTCCTAATGTACTTAAAAACTACCATCTAAAAGGTGACAATTGATGTGCAAAGCAAGAGGAATTAGCCACATGGCTTGCCTTAAAAAAAGCAAGGCACCTTTGGAGTCATAACTGCAAAGACCTCAAACAACAGTGACGAAGAAGTCACAGATAGGTTGTTTCCAATGAAGTATCAGCCTCCATGCTTTAAGACAAAAAAATATGTATCTATATTATAAAGTAGAAAAAATACACTTACATTAACTTAGCTCAGTGACAGCAGACAGTTACAGCAGAAGGACTCTTCTCCTGCTCCCTTAGCCTCATAGACTTTTCCACAGATACAGTACTGCTTTCTTTTTTTTTTTTAAAGACAATTTTGTTTTCAAACATTACAGCTTATCAGTCCCGTATGTAAAGATTTGACTTGGCAGCAAATCATGAAAGACAGGCTTCACTTTTAACAACACTGGTTAAAGTGAGCACATCACAATCACTGCAACTGGACAGCACATCCAATTTCCTCTAAGGGGCAGTCATACATTAGAGAGTTTTGCAGGATCTCATCACTATCATTTTCATCAGAGATGAACAGTAATGCCCCACTGTCTTTTTGGTATCTCAGATACCAATACAAAGAGATCCCTCCACAGAATGCAGAAACTCCTTTCAGTGTTTAAGTAGAACTTCCTGTCCTCAAGTTTCCACAGCAAACTAACTTCAGGGTTACGCCTAGTATGGCACAGTATAATAGGATCCCTGTTCTTATTCCGTTCAGCTGTTAATGTAATTCCGTAACAAGGATTTCTGAGCATAGACTATTCTTTTATTCTAACTATTGCACAGTTAGAATAATGTATGCAAATTCTTTAATAGCAGATAAAGTTAAAAACTGCAGGAGCATCCCACATTCTGTAGAAAGATACAAGACACAGACTCACACTGCTCTAAAGAACTTTCAACGGAGCCTACATTTGGGTTTTTCTCCTACTACTCCCTCATTCAGAAGAAGTACCTTCTTCTATGAGTGCTAGGGATCTTACACTACTAAAACACAATTGTATTTTCTTTTTGCTACTTTTATTTCCTAAAATAAGAATTATTTACATAATTTTTAACAAAAGATTATTCAGAAATAGCACGCACTCTTCTAGGATCATGTTGTAATGAATAAACAGGAAATAATAAATGGAAATGTCAAAATGCATGTTCATTTGGAACAGTATGGACAGGTTAATGAGGAAGGCAATTTCATCAGCAAGTGAAAAAGCAGACAAACATACTTCCTAATTTAGGAACTGACAGGGTGCACGGTCTTGGGTAGATTCAGCCCCAAAGCTAGGCCAGACAAGGCAAGGCTGCTTTAAATAAAGCCAAACTATCTAGCCTTAGGAAAGAAGTTCCTGGACAAATGTGAAGTAGTTAATCTTAGTACCAGAAATGGTTATTTTTCATTAACCTGTCATTTTTTATATGTACATTAAAAAATATTTTTGCATGTCAAATGCAATGACGACATTGTCAATGTATAATACCAGTCAAGACTTAAGAGCTATGAAAACAATATTCCTTCTTATCCTTAAAAGAAGCCCCCCAAAAATGTATCTTTACTCAATATAATAACAATTTTACAATTTTAGTAATTGTATAATGTTAAATCAAACTTACAGACACTCCAAAAAGCTTCACTAAACTTCCCTTTCATCAGAAAAATTCAATACTCTCCATTTCCTTAAAGGGGTTTTTATAGCTGAATGCTAAAAGCTTTTTACTGCATCTGACATCCTGATGCAGTATAAGGAAAGTGACCTGTAAAGCTTCCAGCTTTATATTCTTTTTCCATCTGACTGCATATTTTACACAACAGTACTTCCTTTCTACACTTAAACCACTCAAACTGGTCTTAAAATGCACAAGCCTAAAGGCTAAATTTCCATTATCCAAATGACACCACCTTACAGCAACTTACTTGCTTTCTCAAATAATCTGGATTTGTTAAAATGGATCTACTGCACGCCTTGCCAAGTGCAACTCACCCATCTGCTTAGTAAGCCTCAGAACTCCTTTTCCATGTCAGCTTCCCTTTGGTGCTGACGACCCAGCAGTACCCAGCCACATGCTGCCAGCCTCCAGGTAGGCCGCACTCCACTGCCTCCTAAAACAGCCCCGCACTGGGGGGGCTATGGGCAAAATCAGTTCATGCAGTATATGCATGAAGTCCTGAGTACATATTAACTGAATCAAAACCAAGATATTGCCAAATTTCATGCATGCATTCAATAGAAGAAAAGCAGTTACAACAGAAGCTGAAGAAATTACACCTTCCTCAGTTCAAACACCTGACTTTATGAAAGTCACAAGGACATAGTAATCACCAAATACAACTTTACATTTTTTCTCTAATAATCAATGATTGAAGAGATAATACAGACACACAGACACCACTGCACAGTTAGCTTCATTTGCATGTTACCCCCATTACTTGGGGGTAGGGCAGCACACTTCTTGGAGTAAAAATAACATTTTAAGAGAAATGGGGTTGGGAAACTTGTTAAACTGACCAAGATGTACCATAACATTGAATCAATACAAAGTTGAGGTGGGAAAATGAATACCAATGGATGAGCAATTATTTTTAAGAAATAATATGAAAATATCTTAAGTTATAATAAACTCATTATTTTTTTTTGAGAAACACACTTATATGAGTATTAATCAATTCAAAAGGCAACCTGCCATCAGCTAACAGAATAACTGTAATTTTATTTTGATTTGTTCATTTTATAAATGTGTGCCAATTCTTGCTAGCTAACAATGAGACTACTCAATGTACAGCTGATCCTCCTCACTGCTTCTATTTAAAAAGAAATTAATATGGATGTCCTGAGTATCACTTCTTCAAGACCTTGTAAGTCATGAGAGAATACATTAAAAAAAAGACTTGAAAATAAGACAAAAGATGTGTTGCCAAGAATGACCATTAGGTTTTCTGCCCAAGTTCTGAAACACTTACTCTGGTTGTTGGAAAATCTGTGTTGAAATATTTACCTTCCTTCAGTAATTTATGAGGTCTAGAATGGAATTACATAACAGAACCTATCACTTGATGTATTTCTTCAGATGTGTATTTTGAAGTGGTCTCGAAATAATGGTGGAACAGGACTGCCTTGTAGGTGAAATAAAACACCAGTGAAAACAAGCAGCAGTACACGGAGGAATGGAAACTGAAAGGTACAATACTGAACTGTGGCAGAGCTTCATCAGACAGACAGAAAACCTAACAGGTTATGAAAGCAGTGAGGATCATGTAACATGCAAGGAAAAGAATGTGCAACACTTCAGTATTTGTTTTACTACAGAACATAATACCCTAAACAAACCCGCCAGCATGCAAAACAAACTTCCAACTCAGATAAACTTAAGACTTTAGAAAGAGCTGAGCAGTCCTTCTGGAAAGATCAACATGAATGAAAATCCGCAACCCAGTACTCAAAAATTGCAAGGAAAGGAAAAAAGCACCAGTTATGTCAGTTTGAAAAGTCCTTGCAGAACTTTTCTTAGCTAAAATACAACAGAGATTAAAACCTGTACCACAGCCAAGGAAATACAGCTGAAGCTTCTGCATGTGAATAGCCAGCAGCTCCCTGGTGGGAAGGATCAAACCTAATGTTTTTCAGGTTTATAACAGCACAGCAGAAGCATAACCTGGGCTCAGATACCCCATCCAAACAGAGCGGTACACCTGCTGGGCAGCTGCTGCATGCCAGCCTGAGGCTGAGGTTCCACTGATGCTCACTGCCACAGCTTCTCCTATGGGAAGCTCTGAGCATCATCTTGTCATTCTGTTCTACAGCCCAAAAAGAAAACTGCTGACACCAAAATGATTTCCTGAATGCACAGACTGATAAAGGGATGCAGGGAGTAGGGAAAGACACCATGTTCCAGACATGCTGTCTGGAGTGCAGGAGATGGGGATTCACACACACTGCATTCCCATTCAGACTACTACAGACTGAATCTTCAGGAATCCCACCAGTCTGCTGCCAAACACTGATACTGCAGCATGTGAAACGCTGCAGTCGGATCAGGGATTTTCAAGCCCAATTCATGCAGAACCATTATGAGATCAAGAACAAATTCAAACTGATTCTTTGGAGGCAATGTAAAAAAAAACAAACAAAAGCAAAAAAAGTGCAAACCCAGAACTCCCTCTTCCCCAGGACTATTCATTGGCAAAGTGAACTTGTTTGTTGCTACTGTTTTGGTTTTTGGGTTTTTTTGTTTGTTTTTTTTTTTTTAAATGAGGGCATCGCATCTACTGAGTAATTCTTGGGTGGCTCTGAAATGACAAAAAAACTGCACAACTACACTTAATCCCGTAGCTGCCAGGAATGCTACAAAAGTCAGTGAGAATACAATAAAGCAATTCAAAGTGCTAGCTACTTAAAAGAAGGCGGTTAATAACAAACACACCAAAAATTAGGCAAAGAGATTAAGGATTACCTATATGATTCATAAACCAAACTGAGAGAAAAAGGAGCGTGAAGTTATTCTAAGTTTGTGGAGGAGCATGGGTGTTTCATAACTTTTGTTTCCAGGAAACAAAACATGTACTACACAGATCAAAGGACAAGAAAATACATAGGATTTAGATCTATAAAAAGAGGTTTAACTCAACTGTTGAGTCTCAATTTTAGAGGAAAATGACTTTTGAATAGAGGTCAATCATCAAAGCCAATCACTAGGATACACAAAAAGATTCCTAAGTAATGTACTGGTAGAATTCCTGCTAAATTTTCTCCTCATTTGTGGCCCTTCAGCAGGTGTAATGCTGGCATATGCTGACAAAGGAACAAGTGACAGCTGCTACACTTATCAGTTGTAAACTTTGTTTGCTTTAGGAAAAAAAAAGATCAAAAATTAGTACTCTGGTATAGTTTTGAAGAATGGAAGACTATGCAACACCAATCTGTTAAGCACGCATCATAGAAAAGCATAATGCAGCTTCCTTCAGAGCCATTGCCTGATCCCTGAGTGTAACTGTGTTTTTTTATTAAACATTTCTTAAAAAAAAAAAATACTATGCAGCAAGGAGAGGAAGAAGAACTTTTTTTTTTTTTTTTTTTTTTTAAACATACTGAAAGAAAACTTTGATGCTTTGTAATAGTACTAAGGTAGGTTAAAAAAAATGTATCAGTTCCGGGAACTATAATCCTGTCGTGGCATCACGCTGCTAAGGTCAACAGTATTTTACCAGAGATTGTAAAAATATTGGAAATCTGAAACACTGAAACATACCCTTTAAGCCAATTCATAGAGACTTTTTCAAAGAACACGGACCAGAACAATGACTTACCTGGCTACTCTAAAAAGAGATAAAGGAGATTGACTTTGGAAGAAAAGGGAAGAGAAATTCAAAAATATGGGAAAAAAGAAGATAGAAAGTGAAGTAAATAATAA
This sequence comes from Numida meleagris, assembly GCF_002078875.1. Lineage (NCBI taxonomy): Eukaryota > Metazoa > Chordata > Aves > Galliformes > Numididae > Numida > Numida meleagris. The sequence continues at coordinate 22,627,783 of NC_034413.1, forward strand.
GATAGGAAATAAAAGATAGGAAATGAAGTAAATCAAGACAAGCACAGAAATTAACAAAGATATTATGTTAGTACACCCCATCGTAAACAAATTTGACAATTTCGTGCTGAAGCATAAGTAGAGTGGTATTCAGCTGATGTTCTATCATCTGCAGACAATATATCAGAACACAAGCCTTTCATCTTACCTTTCATGTTCAAAACAATATCTTCTGGGATACGCAAAGTGCAAAAATACTGAAAATATTTTAAGAGTATACTTCAAAAATATAACAATTTAGGTCTTGGCTCATTATTCAGTTTGATATGATATATGAAGGCAGACAAAATAACTCAAGATTCATTGTACTTATGGCATTTCTGTAAGTTGCCAGCAATTTAATATTCATATGAAGTACCCCACAATTCCTCCTGAAGTAGCTAGAAACAATTAGCATCTCTTTCTCTCTATAATATTACATTTACAGAGATTTCAGACAATGCTATACAGCCTGGTAGCTGATACTGTCTAGAATGCACACCGTACAGCAAGAAATACATAGAGACTGAAATTAAACTGCCATTCAAAACTTAAAGCTATACTACATTTAGAAAAAAAATGAAAGTCCAAGAGATGTATCTCTTTAATACTTCCACTATTTTGCCTATCTCTTTTAAGTCATATGCTCCCAGGCAACAACAAAAATACACAATTCCTCTCCTTGTGCCAGTTCAGCACTAGAGCTGACATCAGCATACCTTCTGCTGTCAAGGAGCCTCTAACATGTGAACTTTGAGAAAGAACAGCTCATTGAGTGACAACACCTGAGGCTGGAGGACAAAGAATCATAGAACAGCCTGGGTAGGAAGGAACCTTAAAGATCAGAGTTCCAACCCCTGCTGTGAGCAGGGTTGCCACTCACCAGATCAGGAGGCATTCAACACCAGATCAGGCTACTCACTGCCCCATCCAACCTGGTGTTGAACACCTCCAGGGATACAGCATCCACAGCTTCAGCAGGCAACCTACTACAGTGCCTCACCCTGAGGAAAAGATTTCCCCCAAACCTCTGACCTAAATCTCCCCTCTTTTAGTTTAAAACCATTCCCCCTTGTCCTATCACTATCATATCACATAAAAAGTCCATCTCTCTCCTGTTTGTAAGCTCCCTTTAAGTACTGGGAGACCACAAAGAGATGTCCCTGGAGCGTTCTCTTCTCCAGACTGACTGAACAAGTCCAACCCCCTCCGTCTTCTCTTGTAGGAGATGTGCTGCAGATCCCTAAGCACCTCCATGGCCCCCTTGGTCAGGTGAACACCAGATGTCCATTATTGGTCTGGTCCCTAATTTCAATCCACATACTCTCAACCTGATCATAGCTGTTTTTTAGAGGCAGCTCTTTGCAATCTATCCACTTCTTAACATAGAGGGCAACTTCCCCCACCCCTCCTGCCTGGCCTATCTCTTCTAAAGAGCTTGTAGCCCTCAATCATAGTATTCCAGTTGTGTAATTTATCCCACTGTGTTTCTGTGATAGCAATTAGGTCATAGTTTTCTAATTGCATCATGGCTTCCAACTCCTGCTTATTTCCTATGCTGTGTTCATTGGTGTTGAGGCACTTCAGCTGGGCTACAGGCAGGGTTACTTTTTTGAAGTTCTCCTGAGTTCCCTTAGGACAAATCAGAGGTTTTCCCCTGCTGTTTTATAAAGTGACAGTGTCTCCCAGCTATTCTCTGTCACTCAGCAGTACAACCCCCCTTCCTGCAGAGGACAGCTGGGCCACCTCCCTGCACCAGAAGACCACCTGGCACTGCATATCCAGAACCATGTTATACAAGTTCACTTCAGTGCTTGGTGAATATTTAACTTCAAAAATTACAAATGTTAAATGACTGAGTGTACTACACAAATTGACAAATTATTAAAAAGAATTACTCTGTGCTGTCTTCTCCTCCATTACAATTACTGGTCAACTGGGAGAGCAGCCAGTGCCTGTCACATTTAATGCTGTTGCTGGGCTCCACTTCATTCCTAAGTGAGGCTTGGTTTGTGCTTGGCACACAAGGCACTTCATAAATAATTATTCTGATGTCAGAGATGCAGGATTGTAGCTCCATTGAGAGAGTATGCTGGGCACAAAGAGTTGGCAGATGAAGGATGCTTCTGTTTACACACAGATATCTTTGTGACTAACAGAGAGAGATGAGAAACAAAGTACAGAGAGAATATGACAATTTAATGAGGATTTTTGATCCTTTGAGGGGAAAGAAGGTGGGGCTGAAGCACAATGGAGGGATGGAGGGATTGTGGCAGCTTATATCATATCCCTTCGGTGAATCAACAGTGATTTTTTTTCCCCTCCCCTCAGTACTCTCCCTATCCACACTGTTTCACATGCACAGCATGAACGTGATTCATACAGCAGGAAGAAAAGGAAGGAAATTTAAGGGAACAAAGAAAACACTGTCATCTAAAGAAGTTTTGAGTGGTAAGGAAGACAGAGAAGGAATAACTTGTATAGCACAAAGATCTGTTTCTCTGTACTTTTATTTATACATAGGCAAAAGAAAAAAAAGAAGGCAGATCCATCTATGAAGAGCTAGTTCCTTCTCCAGGTCTGCTACCCTAACTTCTACTCAATGGCTTCTTCTACCATATGCACATGGTACATCCACAGGTGGCTGGAAGTCCATTACTCCTGCACCCCTCATTTTCTGCAAGTCCATCTAGGCAAGGAAAGCGGATGACATGGCAGTACTTGAGACAGAGCAGTCCTGAACTCTTCTGCTGTGAGTCACATCAGTAACATTATACTTGTTACGTCATTTCTTGCTCTCTTCTCCTATCAAAATTATGACAACTACTTAAAAGGAAAAAATTAATTATGAATACATACAAAAACATGAAAGGGAGAACAATTCCGTGAGCTGATAGGATTTGATATCTACCTCTGTGCTTACCTATTTCTGGACAGTGAAAAGTGCATGAAACATTAAAACAATTGCTGTGGTCAATGAAAGGAAACCTGGCTCAGTTTCAAGAATCCTACCTAATAGCTAATCACATAATCATATTGCTATTTTATGGCATCCTTGACAGGAAAATCTTATTTCCCCCCCACCCTAAACACAAAAACCCCAGCTATGTAAGTGTTACCTAAGTCACTCTGTACCTTAGCTTACTGCAGGGAAATGAGTGCAAAGGGACTAGTTATTGCCATCTGGTGGACTGTAGAAAGAAAGGAAAAAAAAAGTACACTGTTTATTTACAAAACTACAAAGTCACCGGGGATCAGTCAAAGCCTTTTGCAAGATTTATTTTACAAGTGTCAAAACACCCCTGCCTTCCTACAGGACAAACATATACATTTCATGTTCACAACAACTAAGGCTATTATGGTAACAGAAAAGCTCATGGATCAATACAATGATTTTGTAAAATTAAAAAAGTCACTCTGTGTATTTACAGCTGTATCATTACAATTCATCTTTCTCACCTTGGAGCTAACTGCCAGACAATTTTTCTCTAATAGAAAGCCTTTGCCCCCAAAACAGACATTTTTCCTCTTTCACAATCAGTTCTCCATTCAGGTATGAATTGACAGATGAGGTCATTTTCTCATCTTTCTGTAGGAACTGCTGCTTCTCTGGTGAATGTTACCATAGACTTGTCCTACCATGGAGGGTCCAAGTTCCTGCCTGGCTGCTGAGAGCCCACAGGCACAGAGTATGCAACAGGATAAACAGAAATAGAGTCCAACACACAAGCTGGAGCAAGAGAAAACAACTGTGAGGAACCTGCAGCGCTGCATTACATCGTGCATCAAATGCCCTCCCTATATTCATCTGTTACCTCCATTACCAAAACTCTTGAAACTAGCTATGTCTTTTTCTCCTGACTGAAAGAAACAAATAACAGATAACTAGCTAAAAACAGCTAAAAAACAGAAAAGATTTATACTATTACACAAGAAAAAATATTTCAATGAGGAAGCATCTGAGACGGACGTAATTAAGTTAACATGAAGCAACTGTAGGTAAACAATGTTCACCTTTTTATGACTTTTTTTTTTTTCTCGAAGTCCCATTAAAAAAAAATCAGCTAGCAAGAATTTACTCCTGAATTCATAAAACTATGGAGAAAGGTCTTTGGCACCACAACAGACCACAAAGCTAACAAGACTGATGTACCAAAAATAATGTTATACTTCAGCATCACATTTGCCAGCCTCACACAAAATACTACCTGCTGATCAAGTATGCTCACGCATACACACATCAGTTCATTTGTCATATTACTGTAATTATTAATATTCATACTTTCTGGGGATCAAGATTCTGAGCTATTTACTCCATTAAATATGCACAAAAGGTAGAGGTCTTGTCAGACAGTTTGTGGACGGCATTTATACCACTTCCAGCAACGACATCAGTGATAAAGTAGATACAGCAATTTTACAGTACAAACTTTCCTACTGGGATCCTACCCATCTCTAAGAATGATTTCTAAAACAAAACAACAAAAAAATATTACCCCAAATTGTCTACCACTACCACTACTACCTAGCGACTGTTAACTCAGGAAGTTACCTGAGCCAGAGGTTTCACCTCCTTGAACATGTTCACTTGTTTGTCAGGTCTATATCATATTTAAATACCTGGAATATTCTCTAGCATGAATTGCTAGAGCACAGTTGATAGAATCATCTCAATTGTACAACATCCTGCTTACCTGGAACTATTTCAGAAAAAAGGTAATTCAATTGAGAATGCTAACAGCAGAAACTACCTCAAACAATGGCTAGGATGATTAAGAATAGGAAGAAAAGATGAAACACAGGGACATCCTCTTCTCTAGTTGCTTTATGAACTATGGAGCAAAAAGACAATGAATGGAAGTTTCTATTACCTCTCCTAGTTGGAAGACACTAAGATGTACTATCAGCTCCTTTAACTGGGCTTAATTAGTACCCCTTCTCATTTTCTCTGAAAGGTCAAACGTGTTTCCATGCTATTTGATGAACAGAAGCAAAGCACATCAGAAACAAAAATGTGTTTAATATTAATGGTAAGTATACTGAACTCAGGAAAAATAAAATATCGTCGTTCTCTGCCCCATAGAGAAGATACATGTGACTGGAAAAAATAAAATATTCCTTTATATGCATGTGCATAACTATCAATGCCAAACAATATATTCCAAAGCTTACACTGACCCTAAACTATGAGCTATTCACCTTCTTCCACTGATGCATTCATTTCACAAGAAAAACTTTATTTCCACTGCCCTACACAGCCCTTGAAAATATATTCCAGTGATCTGGGTGGCGGTGGAAGGAAGATGCTTTTAAATACATGGAACACTGAAGAAACTCAGTTTTCATTGGGATTGCATTCAAATAAGTCATAAGCCTTCAGAGAGTTGGCATGCAAACACCTTCCATTACGATGGCTTGTCACTCAACAAATCTGTCAGTATTAAAATAATCTAACGGCAGCTTTGAAGTGACTTGCAAGCATGTCTATTAGGACATGCTGGTTATTAAGTACAGAGAATTTGCTACTGATATTAGATCACATGAAAAATATCTCATCTTGTAGAGCAAGATTGAGATAGAGAAAATGATTTGGAGAAAAAATGATATTTGTGAATAACAAGTCTGTAACCAGACTATAACATAAACACATCAGTTTCAAACAAGGAACTCCCCTGGCTGTTAATGTAGTTAATATTAGCACTCAATTCACATTAACCATCTGGAAAAAAAAAATACCCAGAACTATGGAGAACACTAGGAACACAAATTTTATTTCATAATGGTTATTTTCTTTTTAGGTTATAAATAACTTGGATCACTGCACACACAATACTCTTCAAAGGATAACTCTTGAAGAAAAAACACACAGGACAGTGTTTAGTATAAATTTCAATATTTTAAAACGTCAGGTGAACAAAACAGTTTGGAAAGAGTTCAGTTCTGACTGATATATGGGAATGAAGGATGCCTCAGAAGCAAAATACCAAATCCTAAATAGGTGTTCAGAAACAGGAATCCCACACTTGCGTAAGAGACTATTCCACAAAAAAAAATTGATAAAACAGAGAATACATGCTACATATATACAGCCTCTAAGTGGTAACTGTTCAAGCAAAAGTTCTCTTCATTATGGTAAACAATAGTTGCTAATCCTGTTAAATACCAGTTATTAACATTTACTTCCAAAATTATGAAATATCAGGTACAAAGAATCAAGTATATGCACCCACAAAGTTATAAAAATTGAAAAAAGTGTAAGTATTCTTTCTTAAAATTGGGAATATAGGGCCAGAAAGAACCACCTGCACTCATTTCTCAAGCACCACTTCACTTTGTTGTTCAACCAACTTATTGTATTTCACATTAGAAGAACTTCCTTCTCTGGAAGTCCTTTTGCAAGCCTGGTTATTCTAAAATTTCTCCTTCCTATCTTCAGCTCCAATTTCTTCATAACAAAACAAATCACACCCTTCTTTCAAGTAATAACATACAATTGTGAACTGGATAAAAATAAGACTAACATGTCACAACTTTCCATACGTTCAGTCAACCTTAAAACCTTGTTTCTGCACGTTGGAGTTAAAAGCTCATCTCGATAACTGCAACAGATGTCTACACACATCCTTAAACGGACAACTGACTTGCCTGTTGCTGTCAAGGAACTCTACAGATGCCTGACACTAAATTGGAACTTAAAAAATGTGAAAGCCTGCATTCCCTATCCACAGGGAATTATTTTTACATGGATTTCACAATAAAAGTATTTCTCTAAGAACAGGAAAACTGACAGTGATCACGGCTATTCTGAGATATCTTGTTGTTAAAGGGCTGCTGTCCACATTTTTTTTCCTCTAATCTTTTTTTTCTTCCCCAAATAATTTGTTTCCCAATGGCTTTAAAACTACAGAAAATGAAGCAACTTATTACACTCAGGGAAAAAAAAAAAAGAGTTAAAGCTTGCACTCACTTCCAAAAGTTTTAAAATATTATTAGCCAAGTTCATAGCCTTCTAATATCTACCATGCTTTAACTGACTACAATTTTAATATCTACATAAATATATACATATATATGTTTGTAAATATGTATGTGTACATATAGATACCTAAGACTCGTAGAAGCCTAACACTGACATTTTCACATTATTTTACTCAGTAATTTGCAGCAGTTATGTCATTTGATGTAACAGATCTTATTGGCAACAACTACGTGAAGCTACAAAAATTCTGAACTTGCACTACACAAAAGGGGTATACTTATTCCTTGTAAAGATGCATGGCTATATAATACAGTTTAACTTCTCTGCTGGAACAACTTGAATCCTTCTACCCTCGACAAAGACAACTATAAGACCACATTATCCCAGCACCCAAAAGATTTGTCCATCAAGTTCTTAAATTAATCCTTTACTCACCAATGCTACTCAGAGAACTGCTGCTCTCAGAATCAGAAGGCATTATGGACAGCACACTGTAAGTAGATCCTAAAATTAGAAAAAGACAGAGTATTATTTTTTTCTTTATAAAATCAAGCTAACCATTTGGTTTTTTTGACTCTGCAAAAGCCAAACCCACTGCACATTATCAAAATGCATAAATGTTATTAAAGCGTAAAAAACTAGTAGGAACTGGATAACTTGTAAATGAATGTAACACTATGCTCTGAGTAGGAAATAATTCCAGCTTAAATGGTAAAAATGAATGCAGCAAAAATACAATGGTTAATTCTGATGCACTGAAAACACCAAGTTTCTTCTTTAAGTATGAAGACTGAGTGATGTCTGTGACGATCATCAGAATCCACTTTGGCTTCTTGTCTTCTCTGATGTACCAGTTCCTGCTTCATTTGCCTTACTGATTTGTATTTCTTTCCTCTAACTTTTCAGACTTTGAAACATAATTGCACCAGTAAACACATTTTGCTTGCATTCATTTCAGCTTTCAGCATCTGACCTTTTTAAGGAGCTATCTGCTGTCATTGACGGTACTGACAGCATGTTTTTCCATATACACAGATAGATGGGGTGCCTTTTCTTTTAGTTTGTTTAGAAATGCACCAGAAGAACTAGAAAAACAGGCCCTGATTCAAAACCTTATGAACTAAGCAGCTCCACCTTTCCTCAACAAACAAGATTAACATCCCACTGCAAAGAAAGGGAGAGATTATGTGGGCAAGTGATTTGAAATCTGATTCATTTTCAGCAGCAACCAGAACATGAGCTCAAAGATAAATTCAATATTTTCAGGAGCTGTCTTTTTCCTACGATCTTCCTTCCTACGTTTCGCTATGTGTTTCTTCCAATCTCTTAGAAATTAAGAAATGAAAGCTAAGAAGCATGAGATTAAACACATGGACGTACTTTTCAAATGAATTAAAGAAATACTAATTTTTGCTCATCTCCTGCACTTCCTTAGGAAAAGGCACAACACCTGTTACCACAATATTAGATGAAAGAAAGACTTGATTAAGTAAGAAATTAGCTGACAACACAAGCAGTAACAGCAAAATGAACTGGAAAAAAAAATAACAATTGAGGGCATGATCTCCAGCCAGACTGAAAGGGGAGGATTAGAAATAAGTGGAAAGTTGAAAAAAGCAGATCAATATATTAAACAAATTAGAATATCTTTTTGACAATGTATATCAAGATCACATAAAAACTGCATGGGTCTCCAGCTCAATGAAATCTGCATGACAAGACATGGCACTTCATTGCACTTGGCAACGTAAAATCACCCAGTTCCTCTAAAAACTTACATATGAGCCCCACACAGAAACAAAGTTCGGGTGACCTTAAACTGCTGCAGCTTCTTTTTTCAAGTGGAAAAATAAAATGATTTCATCATAGAAACACTGAATGAGTTTTTTCCCCCCTTCTACAGAATTGCTGAAAAAGACCAAATTGCAACAATCGTAATAAAAATGATGGAAAACACTGAAGCTTTGTAAATCCTAATTTACAAAGAGTTAATTTACTATTTTGTGAGTGATCAGGGTATCTTTAGGCATGCAAACAGACACCCAGGATACTCTTTTAATTAGGGTAGATCAAGCTTGTATAATCTGGATCTTGCTTCTAGTTCTTTCTGGGCAATCCTTACTAAATAATTTATTTGTTATAGTTTCCCAACTGTATTTGAGGGGAGGGAGGGTTAGCTGATCCAGTTGGAAAGCTCTAAAGATGGCCTGCTACATGTGTTGTACAAAGTCCAAAGCAAAACAGAAATACGCACAGGCTTTTCTACCTGACACCTCAGTCATCTTCTCAACACACAGATATAAGAATCAGTATGAAAAATTTAACAGATGCTTAAGACATTCTGATGCTCAACATACATCATCTTCAATTTTATAAATGGATCACATTAGATTAAGACAGATTCGTAACACTACTTTGAAGTAGTTACTACCATAAATCTGAATATAAGGAACAGCTACAGATCGTCTTCATGTAACACAGTAACTCTTATGAGAGCAGTTGACATGAAAAGACAACTATACTATCTCATAGCAACAACAGAAAGAAAGAAAACTTACAAATGTACACACAGAGGCTGAAGGAAAGAAATCAGCAAGGTGACATTTCATAGCTGCCATACTGACTGTACTTGTTAACAAGACCAAAACTTAAATTTTCACAGTATTTGGGTTGACAACAATTTTTCCAGAATACTACCCTATTTTCTACTAAGTTCTAATCTATGTCAGCATTCTTTTTCACATGCATGCTTTCAAGTGATGCTTAACTGATTTCCAGAATTTAACAGATATGTCATAAGTTACACTTGACTAGACTTATTTTAATCCACGGATTGATGACCTGACATTTACAGATCCACATTTGTAAAGAGGGGAAGAAAAGCGTAAGCACGCTCTCCCTTTGTATGGCAGATTTGCTTTGGGGCATTTCTTTTTTGCTCATCTGAATTCAAACTTCAGATCAGTTCCATGCTATATTAAGCAGAACAGAGATTTAGAAGCAGCTACCATCTATAATTCAGGATTTTAATAATCTCATTTCCTTTTACTTAAAACAATTAAAGCAAGTCAACTTCCTGCATGTTATTACTGTCCTTATTAGTTTGATGGCAGGAAGGCCAGTTAAAAATTTTCAAATTGAGGAAGAGAACTAAGAATTAGTTGCTTAGCTGTCCAAGTCACCTATGAAGACAGAAATAGGAACCCATTTTTTCACCATTTCTCAACACATGGTCTACACAGTGACATACCTTTTCCTTGTTAAAAAAAGAAAGAATGGTGCAGGAAAAAAAGTTGCGTATCCTAGGAAGACACCAGTTGTTTAATCAAGGCAGTTCCTCATCAGTGGTGCCAAGTCTAGACTGATGGGATTACCAGATTGATGGGATTAAATTATGAGTTCCATACTACAGAGTGTTTCTCCATCCTTCCTAACTGCTAAACTGTGAAATACCACATAACACTGGTATCGTCTATACTTTAAGGAGAGACTAAAAAAGACAAGCCAACTATCCCAAAGGAGAGCCTCAAAGCAAGACTGCACTTGCGCCTTCTAGAAGAAAGCAGCACAAAGGATCAAATTCAATTTCTTCCAGCACTAAATCATAAATTATTGCATGAATTCTAAGGAAATAAAAACAGTGCCTTCAGATTTCATTATGACGTAACCCGAACATCTCCTCCAGAAAGATACACTGACAAAACACCAGCTCTGCTCATGACCCTAAAGAACACTGTACAGAAGGGGACTGCAGTGGCAAAATAAGATACGTGGGACTCAGGTTTTCAAAATTCATTATCTGTGTCTTTTGAACACTTTTTTTTCCAGAACATGTATTTTTCTCTCAAATACTTAAAACTTAAAAATATGATTCAGCTTGGCAAGTCTGAAGGCTATTTTATTTTCCAAAATTTGCTACACCAACTAAATAAATGCGTAGGAAGAAAAAATGATCACTCCTCCAATACACACCTTAAGCACAAGAGGCTGGTCTACCAAACATGCTTCAGTGCGTGAAGAACCAGGGTGTAATTCACAGTACATTAAGTGCTTCATCACACAAGACAGAGAGCGTGCTGGCCTTAGCTACACAGCCCATGGCATGTCACCCATCTATGAAGGGCTGTATTTCAGATCTTCAGTACTGATGGCTCTAAATTAAGCATGTTTCCTAACTAGGACACAGCACTGCAGGACTGAGCCTAGGAAGAGTGCTTTCCCCACACAAGTTTCCTCTGTTATACCTGAGCTTACAGATGATATTAAACAACTCCCAACACTCCCCTCCTGTGAATTTCCACTGTTAATTAAACTCTGCTTCTCCTCCCAACTCCTTTCTGTGCCATGGCTGCAGCTGATCCGGCTCCTGGGCAGCAGAGGTCCATCCTAAGGGAGGCCCAGAGCACTGGACGTGAGAGCACAGCGTGACAGTTGTTGACCCGTGCCTCATCACACCAAACCAAACTGCCTTTGGCAGGACTCCTACGTGCTGTGGGGGAGCAAACAAGTTTGATTAAAACTGGAAGTGACCCAGATTACAGCGTTCCCATTGCCTTTCACATCACAACAACCAGAACTGCCCAAGGAGCAGAAGACCACATGGATCTGCCACGTTCCATCTCCAAGGCTATTCCTTTCTTGGAAGCCTGCACAGCCAGGTTTGTCAGAAAACATAAAACGCAGTCATGTCTTGCCAGCTGTGTGACATTCAGACCTCTAATCCTGACTTTGCACAATACCTTCAATAGAGTATTTGCTCCTGTCCATGTCATCTTCATTTTTGATACCTGACAATCATTTGCCTTTAAGGATATGAGCAACTGAAAACATAAGCAGCAGAGCAGTAGCAGAGGTCACATCAGCAAAAACTTGCTCTCTTCACCCATCTCCTTTTAAAAGCAGTATTATTGCTTATTCACCATACTCACAGTTCCTTAATACTATGCCCTGAAGCATAAAATGCTCTTTTATTTTCAGGACGGCGTGAAAGCTGCATGAACATTAAACAGCTTTCCAAAGCATCAAGCAACTTATCATTTTGATTTTCCAAATACCTCACAGAATTTCATAAAGAGACTGAGGGTTAAAATATTTATTTTCCTTTTACAATTGTGAAGATATTTTAAAACAACATACTTAAGAAGACACAGATGTTAAAGGTATGGTTTTGGAGAATACATATTTCAGAGCTTAAGCCACCCTTTAATTAGAAGAGATTAAGAATAAACTCTTCTTGAGGACAGAACAGTTCAGACATGCAAAAATCAGCACTGGTGACAGAGTAACAGGTCAGGCTGATTCTAATGTAATACGACAATTTTTGTGCAGCTTTAGATTCAGGAAAGTTAAGTAACATGCTTCAGGCCAGAGACATCAGTAAAGCTGCCCTGAGTTCAAACGCTCAAGTTCCAAGCTATCAGACATATAATTAAGTACAACATCTGATCTTCAGGTGTTAAAAACAATACTAAACATTGGTATCTGGAAAATTCCTATTTTCACAGCAACATTCTGTTCAAAACACTTCACAGTAAATGCATGGCTTTGATCTATATCTAAACACGCATTCTTGAATATGCCCTCCCTAGTAATGAATACATTCATTGGCATAGATAATTTGTTGCTAGCCAGCAAGCAATGCAGTGAGTTACACCCAAAACAATTCACAATGTATCTTTACGAAGTCTAAATCACTGGACAATTGTTGGGCATCCCACTACAGTCTGAATTATGAAACAAAGCCAAAGTTGGCATTTTCAATTAAAAAAAAAGAAAAAAAGGAGAATGGAAAAAGAAAGAAGAGATGAGAAGAAGAGATTGTTTTTATATATTATAATTTTATCATGAGCATACACTTGCTGCTAGCCACGTAGTTTATTAGCATTATTTGTTCTTCTGTATTCCACTGCGAACATTGGGTCAAACCATCCTTTTTCACAAAAAGACGGACAGAAAAGATTAAACAGCCTTACAAATCTAAATTTGCATAGTTCTGCTCACAAAAATGTACAGAGCTTCAGTTGACAGCATTCAAGCCGTTTTACCATACACTAATAATGCCTAAGAAAGTTGCAACAAATGCAATTTTCAAGAGCCAAGTTACCCTGATGTTTTATCAGCTTATATATCTATTACCAGCTGGTAACTGTAAGCAAAGACATACAAAAACTTATGACTGCTTTAAAAACGAACAACAAGACGACATCCAAGTATATCAGTTCAACTGGAAATAATATACCCCTTGATACCTTCCACTCTTTCACTTATTTCTTCAGAATTTTAAAGAGTGACTAATTTAATGTTTTGCGCTTTGAAACATTAAAAGGAGTTATTTACGAGAACAGTAATAATGTATCTGTTGGAGCAGCAGGACCAAAGATGCAATTACAATTACTACTGCTATTACTTATTTGAAATGTCCTGAAGCAATTCAGGTTCTGAACCAGAAACAACAGCTTTAACCTCTGCCTTCTGCTTTTTGACTGGGATGGCTTTTAACTCCGCTTTACTTGGTGTATATTTTCTTGACAAGTCACTCATCTCCAACACTCAGCTTCAACAGCACACAGCCAGGGACTACGCCCATCTCTTACAGCCCTGAATACTCTGTAGGTAGGTAGTGCATCAGATGGGTGATGATTTTTCAGCAGTTCTGTTAAGACTAACAGCTACATACTATAAAAATATGCTAACTTATATTACATTGAGATCCTGGCAAAAGAACTATTTCCCATTTGAAGAACTGCACGCACAGCCTTCAACAGTAACCTTCTTTAAAAAGAAATATCGATTTTTGTAGGTTCACGTTCAAAAAGGGAAAGAATAACAACTAGCTGCAGATTCTTTAACCTCTGCATTTAGTATGGACAGGAAAAAGTTGCATTTAAAGTCTTAGCAATGTGGGCAGGTGAAACAAATTTTCACATATTCCAGCTCGTAGATTTTAAAGCTGGCCCTTACGTTACGGCCAATTTCCTTATCTTATGCTACTTGGTGTCAATCTAAGACAAAGTCCAAATGATCCCTCGCTTTCTGTGGATAAGCAACTCCATTTTTTGAAGAAAGGTTTCACTGGCTTCTTATGGTCAGAGGACGTACTGTTTTGTAAATACAGCTTTTCCAACAAATCCGCAAGCAACATCACTTCTAAAAACATTAACAAACCTACAGGTAGTATAAATCCTTTAAATAACAGCAAACAAACAAAAAAAATGCATGCGCACACAAGCTGCAACAAGTCTCCAGGCTGCAACTACCATCTGAAGCTTGACATAAACGAAATAAAATCAACTCTTCAGCTACCATAGTCAGAGCACACTTCCCACACGTGAAATAATGAAAGATTTTATCATATCTGTACTTCATAGATTTGGAAGTATATATTGTATTGGCTCACCTATCTCATTCAAGGTTAACTTTAAAGCCCAATGGCAGTTATCAACTGACCGTTATAAATATCCAATTTCAACATTACCTATGGACCAACCTAGTGTGGGACTCTGTCCTAGGAATAAACAGTTCAAGGAACTTCCAAACAGTGCTTACACTCCACAAGAACCTGAAGCATTTTATACCTGCTGTAGCAACAAGTGGTCTGACAAAAGAGTCAGAGTATGGTAATGAGAGCTGCTCAAATGAAAAGCAGACAGAGAAAGCAAAAACCGGGAAAGGCAATAAGGAAGGAATGATAATAAATCAAAAGAAGGAAATGACTGCAGTAGCAATAGTGAGCACAATCTGTCACACTGTGCAGTGCCACGAAGTTTTTTTTTTTTTTTTTATAATGTGCACAGCAGCTGAGGCTCTGGAAAACAAATGTGTAACAGTTTATATATATATCCTTAAACTTCACTTGGCAAACATGAAGGCTGGACATGGAGAAAACACCTGGTCACTGTTTCCCAATACCTTCCAACACACATGGCAGAGTTGTTCTTCCCAACCCTCCTAATGCTGGGGTAGTACAGCTTTTTAACTTCATCAAGATGAGAACCTGGCAACAATTCTTAAAAATAGGAAGATTATACATTTGTTTTTATTCTGGAGGAAAAAAAGGACAGATGAAAGATGCATCAAGTCACATAACACATCATTATTTGGGCTGGGAATAGACACCTCTTAGAACACCCCTTCCTGTCATTAAACTTTGGCAGAAATAGTATTTCTGAGTACCTTCAGATCTCCTTGCTAACTTCTTTAAACCCAGACAGTAATAGATTCACACCTATTTTTCTTAGCGTATGCTAACCAAATCTTAAGGTTTGAAGACAGACTTGTTGCTGGTCAGTAGACCAGCAAAGTACTGCTACGCAGCAGCCTTTTCAGAGAAAGCTCACTTCACAAAGTTATTTCCATCTCAGGAGGCAATGGTTTTTATTTATTTATTTTATGTCAAGCTATATTCCAGAAGCTTCACAAGTAACATGGCTAAGACTTCTAAAGGATGATGCAGTCTGCCTGTCACAACTGACCCTAAAAGATTCAGATGAAAGGAAACTACATATACTCAAAATGCTTACGCACATGCTTATGCAGTCAGAAGGAAAAAATTGGTTGTGAGATGTAGGTGGAAAATATTGCATTCCTACAAAAAAAAAAAATGTGTCCTCAATCTATAACAGTAAGCCTACAAAATTGGCAATGGTAAAAATTAAGAAATTCAAGCTTCATTTAATTTGCAACAATATAAACACAGCTTTGCAATATTTTTTTCATCAAATAGTTGTACAATCAGGTAATATGAACAGCAAAATAAAATAAAACTCTAGAACAAAATGCTATATTTAAAATTTAATTTTTATTTTGGAATTAAATCAAAGTAACTACTTAATTATGTTTGTAGAGAGATCATACTATAATTAAACCTATGTGGAAGAAAAAAGAAAAAAGGAACTAAAGTTGCTTAAAGTTGTAGACACTGACATTCAAAAGGCCAAAAATCTACCAGGTAACAAGGAAAGCAAGCACTGATTTTAAGATAATAGCCACTTACTGCATCCAGTTCTTCCAGCAACTCACTGTCTTGTAACCGGGTATTTCCAGGGCAGAACACGCTGAGAGCACACCGGGTACTGCAGGCAATGGCTGTGTCCGTCACATGCTTCACTTGAACTTTTTCTAGCAATTCAAGAACAGAGTCCAAGGCTCTGCTACAAGAAGGGTACGAGTGCCTGCTACCTACAGACTTGAGGCCTAAGCCCTCTTGACAACACGTCCAATTACTGGAAGCTCATCAGAACTGCAAAAATGCAGCAGGAACATGACAAGTGCTGCAAAGACAAACTCTGAATGAATAGCAAAGCAACAGAGATCTCTCTAATATTGGTCAAATTGGAGTAAATATTCTAAGCATCTGTACAAGACCTTGCCAGACATGAACAAGTTTTCACAAAGGTAATAGCTTAACCAAACATCATTATGGAAATGAATATCACAGAATCATGAGTTGCAAGGGACCCATAAAGGTCATCTAGTCCAACTCCCCTGCAATGAACACTGACACCTACAGCTCAATAAGGTTGCTCAGAGCCCTGTCCAGCCCGACCTTGGATGTCTTCAAGGATGGGGCATCCACCACCTCTCTGGACATCCTGTTTCAGTGCCTCATCACTCTTACGGTAAAAAAAAAACTTCTTCCTTATATCCAATCTAAATCTCTCCTCTTTTAGATTGAAACAATTTGCCCTTGTCAATCATGATAGACCTTGCTATTGAGCCTGTCCCTTTCTTTTTTGTAGCCCCTCTTTAGATATTGAAAGGCTGCTATCAGGTACTCCTGGAATCTCCGCCGAGTTGACCAGCCTCAGCTCTTGCAGCCTATCAAATATGCCAATTACTGATACAAAGAACCTCAGACGAAGGGATGGAAAAGGTAATATCAATTAAGATGCGTTTAAAGCACAGACTATATTTTTTCCAGAAGATAAACATGCAAGTACAAAAAGAAACTGCACTTATGCCTCCATTTAAACAATGCAGTTAAGTATGTTCTGAAGTGCTATGCTATACTGGGTGATTATTACAGAAGCCTACTATCTATGAACTATTTACAGAAATAATTTGCTGCAGAAATCCCCACGGTGAGCTTCATGCCTCTTCTGGTTCAGCTGAGGACCCACTGGCACAACTGTGCCCTCACCAGAGTCAGTGGGCTGTGAGGGCAGCAGCAGACAGGTACCTACTCAGCTGGCATGAACACCATGAGCCACAGCCAAAAGGCACAATACTTACCCTTCCTAACAGGAAGGGCAACACGTCTAATGACAAGTGACAAAAGCCTTCTTTCCCCAAGTACCATGGTACCCAAGACCAGCAATGCTCACTCTCTCCTACCTGCAGCTACAAGCAAAGAATGCTGGAAACAAGACATTTGTCTGGATGTAATTATGGCACACATTCCTCTCCCTCTTTTCCCATTCTCTTTGCAGGATATCGGTGCTGCTACTGATCCATCTGTCACAGTCATGGCAAGGGGAGGAGACAGTGCTGAAATGTGCTGTCCTTAGCCACCGCCCAGGCCCTTCCTACCAGCCTGGGAGTCTGCTGGCTTCAACATCAGTATGACAAGAGCTCACTCACCCAGAGTCACAGAATGGCTTAGGCTGGAAGAGACCTTAAAGATCATCTAGTTCCAAACTCCTGCTATGGGCATGGTTGCCACTCACCAGATCAGGTTGCCCAGGGCCCCATCCAACCTGGCCTCAAACACCTCCAGGGATGGGTCATCCACAGCTTCTCTGGGCTGCCTGTTCCAGTGCCTCACCACTCTCTGTAATTCCTTAGTGACAGATTCCATTCAAAGACTAAATCAGCTGTAGAGTCTAGAGAGCACTTCTCATACACAGCAAGGTTAACAACTTACTAGCTGGGCCTATTAGCCTGAGATTTTTGGAGAGAAAAAATGACTAGAACTGCCACAACTCTAGCATGTGAGAGAGTAGCTGATAACTTGAAAATGCTGGCTTCTTAAGCCAGTAGATCTGGGTAACTAAGGAAGCAACTGCAGTGAGTGTACAAATAACTGAGAACTCGAGACATCAGTGACAGTGAGGCAGATCTGTGATAGGAAGATTTCTGAGGTAAATATTTGCCATTTGATCAATTACAAGGAGAAAAAAATATCTGCAATATTGGCAGTTAAATGCTACCCACTTCATCAATTCCAGAAAATGCTTTAAAGCTTAGTGTACAGACAGTGCATCTACAAAAGGATGAAATTACACTCCAAGCAGGAAGTAGCAGCACCATCAACATCACATGACAGAGCACACTGAGCTTAATGGAGTGAAACAGGCCTCCCTGGAAGAGGCACAGGCTACAAAACTGCACTCATCAAAACGCAATTCCAAAGGCAAATGCAATCAGTGCCTCAGTCCAACCCCTAGACGGCAACACACAAGAAGACAAAAGAAAATGAGATCACAACACTGATGAAGTGGAACATGGCATACTGACAGCACGAGTCAGAGCTGCTGAGAACAGAAAGAGTAACCTCCCACCTAAGAGGGGTAAGCAAGCCAGCCAACAGGCCAGGAGCCAACCTGCTTGGAAAGTAAGCTGCCTCCCTGCAGCACAGCTGTGGTTCCCTCAGCCTCCTCTCACCTGCACTTCTTGGAGTGGAAGAACAGAGGAGGAGGATGCCTCCCCACCAGCACAGCACCACTTGTCAGGCGAAGGCTGACTAAGGACTGCTTTCACACTCATGTTGAGGTTTACAGTGTGCTGGGACCGCTGGCGCCAGCACAGATATGTCTTAAATAAGCACACCAGGTGGCTGGAGTAACAAACATTGTACGTAACACTTTGTTGCCTCTTCATTTAACCATATAAACACGCACACATTTCACAGTTCCCATACCAACAACAGAAGAGGCATTAAAAATTGTGCCTCCAGAGGCAGTCTTGAAACGGACTATGCCATTTTTGCTCCACTTTAAATCTCTGGTGAGACAGCTTTCTTTACATCTGCCTCCCTGAACAGACTCTGCAGATCCTGGGGATGTTTCTAATGAAGATGGTGTCAGAGCAGCTGCCAGCAGACTCAATAGTTTCATTTTGTTTCCCATTTCCCCATGGCAGTGAGGCATAGCATGCAGAGGAACAGAAACAGCAGGAAGAGAATGCCAGTGGGTTTAAAAAAAAAAAAGCATCCACTGTTTCACTCGTACAAAGTGCTTGCAGTATGAAACACCAACATAAGTTCTGATTAAATTGTAACCAGAAATACATATCTTTCTATGCAATAAGAAAAGGTTTCTCTCCCCCCACTATATGCAAAAGAAAACAAATAGACACATTAGCATGCTATTATACCCATCAAAATGTTTGAAACAGGTAACAATGAAGAACAAATTCAACCAGTCTAATGTGAAACGGGGCTTAGGAGATGACTATATAAACATCAGTTGAGACTGTTTGGAAGCGCAGGATTAAACTCTATCCCGCTGTGATTTATTGCCACCATCTCTGATATAGCAGGTCCTTCCTGTAAGGCCTTTTCACTTGGGGGGGGGAGGGGGGAAGAAAAAAATCTTATTCTTGCATCTTATGGCATAATTTCCTGTTGTTATAGAAAGTATTTTTATTCTTCATTTCCATTACAAAACCAAAGAATATTCAAGATGTTTAAATTACAAATAACTAGGTTACATTCAATTACAATTTTTCCACATCTATCTGCTTTTATGTTGGCTCAGGGACTTAACATTAGGAGTACATGGTTGAAAGAAAAAAAATTCGAAGTTTCATTGTAGTAAGTGAACTATATGAAAAGAAACAGATGATCTGATCTCAGGTCAACAGTTACACTTCACTAATGGTGCTGTAAACCAAGGTTCTCTAAGAGAAATACTCTATCTTCTCTCCCCATGGATAACTCCTTCCATAAGACGACGTTTCAAGCACATTGCAAGATTTGCCAGAAAAAAGCGTGAATATTAGCTTTGATCCATTAGGAAGTGATTCACATTTCAAAATCCACAACACAACCAATTTGAAGTGTTTTAGTATGCACAAAAGCATATATTTCCCCCCCCCCCCAATCCAAAACTAAGATCAGTGGAAAACCAGAGGAAACTTTCCAACAACTTAAATTACTCCACTGAAAAGGTTGATAGTAAGTAGCTCTTTGAAAAATCATTGCTTTCCCTTCCTGTGCTACACCTTATCCCACAGGGAAAAGAGATATTGCAACTTTTCATTTGGAAGGAGTTATTTGATGTATATTTAGTGATGGTTATTCTGATTCTGTTTTACTTCAAATGAAATGCAGAAAACCTTCCAGAAAGATGTAATACACTGCTAATTAAAAATGCACAGTATATAAGTAAATGGGGGGGGGAAGGGAAAAGAAATCCAAGCTACTGTAGATATATTTGAAGGCAAAAAAGTAAAACAATAAAACCTTGTTTCCAACCAGAGAAAAATTAAAATCTCTGTAGACTTTCAGAAGAGTCCAAACTTCTTTTCCAATCAAGGGCAAAGTCAGATAACCTACATGCTAATATCCTTGCTACGAAGATAATGGGATAAAGCAGTGAGATTTAACCTGAGAGCACTCTTGTTTTTCAGAACATTCTCTGTATGCATTTAGTAATGCGCCCTGACAGATGCGAGCTTGGAGGCTGGTCATAGTTATTTATTTTTCAGTTTCATTAAGCATGTTTTTCTCTATTCCCTGGGAAAATTATCAGTACAATGGGTCTCAACTTACAAATGCAATTCAAATGAGAAAAATGTAAAAGAAGGGCGTAAACTGAAAGAGAGTTGCTGAAGTACCTGTCTTGCCTATGCAAACTCCCTGTATTACCCAAGCACTCGACAAGAAAGCTAAGCTGATGACTTGCCCCCAGCTCCACGTATGAAACACGGGAGCTGATTGTTCCATCTCTGCAATTGAGCAGAAGCATCCTCTCCAAGGCATACAGGAGAAGCTTTACAGTTCAAAAGACAGCTCAAGTTACATCCAAAAAGATTTGGACCTGTTTGCTTTTAAAAAACACTGGAAGTTTCTACATAAAAAAAAAGTACTGCCTCAAGTGCTTTTTAGTGATGCTGTCCGGAAGCAATTACAACATGGAAAGGAGAGCCAGCAGTGGAGCTTTGACAAATGAAACTCAGTATCTGATCTACTGTAGCACTTCAGATAGGCAAGCAACATCCCTATCCTGGAAATCTGTACTAGATAAATATGCTTTACTGAACAAGGATGTGTCTTGCCTGGTTACAGCACTTAGCTCCCCTGCTAAGTATGTCTATGCTGCGCCTTTGTGAGCATCTGGGGAAGTGCAAATACTACCCACTGCCATTAATCCTCTCATGTTTGGGCACAGTAGATATGCATCATTATACTTAACTCTGCACAGACAATTATACAGCATGGATGACCTGTTTCTCAAGATGACAGGCTTCTAGTCACAATTTACATACTTTATAAAAGTAACCTCCCTGGTTCCTCAGCTCACTGTAAGCAAGAATATTTCCACAGATTAGTCAATCAGCCACCGATACTTGTCTGTGCAGTACACATGCTGCTTCTGGCCAGAGAGGTCCCGAATCCACCAGAAAGAACATACTGGCAGAAGCAGACCTGGAATGATTTCTCTTCCTCCATGCATGTTTATCGTCTACACAAAGTTAGTAGTAAATAAAAGCAACATTCAACAAAAGGATATCAGTGGTCATGGCAGCTGAAGAGGACTGAAGACTAAATAATTCAAAGAAATACTGAAGATTAACACTCAAACAGAAAGAGTCCTGATCAAACAACTAGGCCACCACGTTTTACTGGAACGCATACAGAGGCATTAAAATTTGCTTTGTGTTTTCTGAAGTACAGTGGATCTTACTAACCATTCCCTCTCCCATCAGATACAGAAGAAAACCAACTAGTATAACTAGTAGAAACAGGATAAGGAAATCCACACTGGTGATTGTACTCCTTCCTTTTCCTCACAAATAGAAAAGTGACAGCTTTGCATCACTCCAGCTCTTTTTCTCATCCCACATAAGTGGAGGCGGCTCCTTTCTCCTACTTGTATCCCATTGCAGAAACACATGAAGTCCTGGCTCTTCATCAGTCTTCTACCTGGCTTTGGGGCACTGCTTATCTTCTTACTGAAGGAAATCTCTTTTCCTTCTTTTTGTCTGCCTTAGCAAGAAAAAGATATTGATTGTATCACACAGGGAAAGGGATGTTCTTATGACTAGTATTTTAGAAGGAGAAAAAGAAAAGCTGCTGCCTGAAAGCAAAACAGCCCAGTTTTTGTAGGACTGAAAATTCCCTACTGTGATGTCTGACTCCTAACAAATACATGACAATTTCTCAGAACACGCACCATTCCATAATTTGTCTCCTACTCAGAAACTAATATCCTATTTCCAAAACTGAAGACCGTACCTGTATCTTCCACTTGTCAAGAAAGGTTGGGGGGATGGGGAGGGTTAGGGGGGGAAAAGAGAGGAAATTATTAGGTCCTGAAGTAACCAGAGGTTAGGAACATTTTAAACTGAAGTAAGACTAAAACTGTATCACTCAACAATGACAAGACACCTTGTTAACAACCTGAAAACACTTGACCTGCTTTAAAATGTCTTTGTATTTACTAAATCAATGGTGGATTCTCAGTTAAATTCTCTGGGGAAGTACAGCTTGGAGTTTTCTGTTTTGTTGTTGCTTTTGTTTTTTTTAAGTGTAATACTGTATCTGGAGAATATAGGTTTGCAAAGTAGAAAAACTGAAGACTTAAATGATAACATCCAGTGATAATACAATGAGCTGCCTATTTGATCTCTTTTATCAAGACAAATTTTCTGTCATAATTAAACCAACAGATATCATTTGTTCCAAACGACATTTTTCTGTTTCAAGTCTTAGTACAAAACAGTAACAGTGGCTGGACTCACTTCTTTGAAAGAAAAACAAAAATCAAGCATCACTGCTGCCATACAGAAGCAAGATCATTGTGAGACTAATCTTCTCAGAACTTGAAACCGATAGAAGACAATTATTTCCCTATTCCCAACCTCCATGGTGGCAAGATCAATATTTTATGCCAAATGCAGTAGCCTGCATTTGTAAGAGAAAGATGAAAGTGTCTAGTGACAACTGAAAGCATTATTACTATTCTTGAAATTTCAGATTAAGACTTCTAAAATAAATGTCTTTTAGAACACAGTATATCTATTGAATGTACTCTATACATCTATTGTTCTTATCACAAACAACAAAAATAAAGATAATTGATGTTTTCAGACAGTCAGAAGCATTCAGTAAGAAAAAGTATAAGCCTTCAGAATTTTTAGATTACTGAGCATTTTCCTCAAAGTTAATGGGCAGCAGAAGGTTTTCTGGGAAGCTGCCAGCATAGTAACACCACTCAGTGGTTAGCAGTCTGTTCTCAAGCAGTAAAGCTTTGAAAGACTAGAAACATATATAAAACATAGCCTCACTGTAAGCGATGTGAGCATGGAAGAAGCTGGTAAAGAAGAATGGGGAACAGACTACTTGCAGCATAGTACACTTCATAACATCAGCAACAGGACAGGAGAAAATTAAGAGGTATGATATGCAGTGTTCACCTATGAAGCAGCAACATCAAGAGGAACACATTCTTGCTCCCCATGCCAAACCTGAAATACTTTCATCCACGACCCATTCAACACACAGCGTGCAAAACTAACATGAGAATGAATCAACTTCTCGCAGAAAAGCTACACATTAACATCCCTACCTCCATCCAAAATATAGGCCGGGGCATATGTAAAACACAACAATTTCCTTTCAGTTCCTAGTTTGGGCTAAAAAAGGGTGCTACAGCTGCAAACTCAAAACACAGTTACAAACAACACTGCCAATACAAACTCTCCCACGGAATTTCCAGGACAAGCTCTGTTCAAGAGAGACCTGAACAACAAAAACGTGTGCAGGGGGGTGGGGTGTTACAGAAATTAAAACACCTTATGTCTGATGATGGTGACTAGCAAGAGCTCCCTCTACAAAAAAGTCACTTGCACAAAGTCCTAGCTGTCAAAATCCAGGTTTGTAATGCCTTGGTTTTACAGTCTCAGCTGCTAGTGAGATGATTTCCTCCACACATAGTTAAGAAAGAGAGGCAGGTTAGTTGTGAAGTATAAATTCAGACATCACACTTAAGTGTTCATAACTTCAACATCATACATAGAGGGATATTTCTTTTCTATTAAACTATGCTTTCGGTAAGAGACACAAGCAGACCAGTAGTAGGTGGCCCAATACTTTTGATGTTTTTTTTTTCAGAAAGCCATTTTACCTATTACCAATCTGCTACCAGAAATCACTGAACAGCTCATCTATGGAAAACCTGACAACGTAGGAATCAACATAATGAAAAGAAGTATAGTGCAGGACTGCCTGCTGCAGGTTCTGTAGAAAGCTAAAAGGGTCATACAGCTCACAAAGAAGTTATTCCAGGGCATATACAGCAATATCACATACAACATCCTAGGTGGGGGTAAAAATATTTTAAGGAAAAAAAAAAGAATTATAATCTTCCCTCGTGTGTGGTTTTTAATCAGTCTCAAAACAACCACAGGAAACCACAGTGGTTGGGACTTAAGCTGAAGAACTCCATATACTACTGAGCACTGTAAAAGGGAAGTGGGTTGTGACACTATCAAAACTAAACCACAAGAAAAGTTTGATTTTACTCTCAGAATACTACACTTTTTCCACACAGTAGATTTCTTAACAAGAATCACATAAAATAATGTCTGTACCGGACATCAGACTACTTCATTTGCCAATAAAAACATTTTTCCTTCTGTAAAGGAATTTCGGCAATTCCATTATTTTTTGCTTGTAAACAGCAACATTCTGTACTACTGCAAAGAATGGCCAAAGCACATGAATACCCTCATCAAGATGCAGATCTACGTCATAATCAAATCCCTCAGAAAGAGAGAAGCAAAAGAGTGAAAATAGAAACATTAACCCAGAAATTTTCATGTCTTGTCCCCATTTCCTTTCCAAAGGAAAGCAGAAAGGCAAAAGAATTGTCGAAGAGCCCACAAAGCCACCCTACACAGATGCAATCACTCAATTTCCCAGTACCTTTTAGAGTAGCTTTACAGTAAGATATTTCAGCTTCTGCTCTCTTCCAACTCATCTTCCACCTCAAGTCCTAAGATGGCAAGTTGATCGCACAGATGGGATAGCAGACAGTGCTCCCCAAGTCCTCCCAACACAACAAAGCTTTGTTATTATCACTCTGCTGTTGTCCTCCTCATCATGCCTGCATTCCACAACCAAGTCTCTGATTTAAACCAGACAGGTTGCTTAATAATCAGTAATTATCATGTAGTTTCAGGTGCTCTCTGCATAACATTTTATTTTCATTATTTGTACTACGTCTTAGCATGTTATAATCTTCAGCATTGCTCCTGGGATGAACAAGACCAGCAAGCATGAGCTCAGAGACTTAAATAAAACTGATACCTGAGTTAATGCAAGCTTGAAAGAATAAACTATGACAAAAAGCATAAGGGAAGCACGCACACGTTTCAAGAGGAAAAGAAAAAGAAACAACCTGTTCAGCTTAGTCCTTGTGATTAAAAAAATGTAAGGTAACGCTGAGGGGGAAAAACAGCAGAAATTATAGTTGTGTACACTCAACAACCACATAGTACCGGTACTCCATTAGTCAAGCTGCAGAATGCATTTGTATTAAAATGGCAAGAAGATATAAAAAACAGATGTAACACTCCTAGCAGCAGTGCCTGAATAAATGTGACACAAATTCGTAAGAACTCCAGGCAAATCAGTTCAGAAACAGTTTCAGAATACTTAAAGAAAAACTGCCACATCGGATAGCATATAAAGCAACAACTCCAGGTAAGGAGAGAGGAGAAAGCAGATTATCGCGTTTCCAAATTAAGTCAGTTTCCGTGTATTAACATGTGCACTTTTTAAAACTTTACTTCAAAACCACAGCATCTATCTACACAGGTTTGGAGAATGGAATTTAAATTAAGTTTTAACACTAAATAAAGTCTTTGTCTCATAGCTGCTAAAGAGAAAAAGCAGCTGAAGAAAAACCCACTACACAACTCATTCTCCTAGTACGCTTTTAGAAGTAATTTCACTTGTTATGAGCTAAACCGTAACTAGTCTACTTGTGAGAAGGCAGATGGAAGAGTCCAAGCCAACACCGTCTGCTAACCCACTCAGAAAATCTCATCACATGTACAGCATTGCAAGCTGGGCTACAGTACAGGCAGGAAACACAAAATGAAGCAAAACAACAACTCACAGCCAGAACCCAGCAACACTCCAATAGCCTCCGGACTTTACGCTGCCACTGGCATGATTTACTAGCGCAAGCCACCATTAGGCTGACTGGCAGGTCCTGTGGCCTACAGGCCGAGCAACCTGCTGCTGCGGCACAAGGGCCTCAACAAAGGCTGCTTGTTGTCAGCCAGCGCTAGAGCAGCAACCTGACCAGTACAGCTCTGGGCTGTGGCTCAGCAGGACTTGCAGCGAACTCGGCAGACAATTAGTGTGTTGGTGTAGAGTTGCACAGTTCTGGGAAGTCATTTGCTGACAGATTTTACTACTGCAGTATAACTAACCCTTTTCAAAGCAGCATTATTGGTTCATTTGTTTGCTTTCAAAAGCTAGCTTTCAGATTGCTCCCAAACCTAGAACACTAACTACAACACTGTTCCCTGTATGATACTAAAATATTCAAGAGCTATTCCACAGATGAGCTAAATAGCTTTAACAAGCATGTACTGATTTTAGTTTGTATAAGTTCTTTCTCTTATAAATCCCAATGAACACGTTAATTGAGAAGCTGATGAGGAAGGATAAGCAGCTGTGGAGAAATTAGCAGACAAAAAAGCACCCTATTGCCAAAGACACGAAAGCTGCCCCATTAAAGCACAGTATTCCTGTCAGAAACTTTAATCAGCACAATCTTCTCCAGAGGAGAAAAAAAAGCGATGACAACTTAAGTAAAGCTTTTCAGTTTTGTACATACACTATAAAAACCAACTCAAGATGTACCTCCTCAGGATGAACACTAACTGATCTTTCTTCTCCATCCAAGACACCATTAGTGCTAACACCATCTATCCCACCAGACAGCACTGACCTTCTCATTAGCTTGGATCCCCGCAGTGCTGGCCTAGGAGGATAACTTCCTTTCTTAGTAATAACACTCCAAAAGACAAAAATTCCCATTTTAACCAGCTTTGCCTAAGGTAACATGCAAAGCTATACTAAAGAAAGACACAGGCAAAAAGATGGCCAAGATATCAGGGCATCCCAATACCACACCGCAGTCTTTTAATCAAATACAGAGGAATAACAGGTTTTAGTTCTTAGATGATCCAGTAGTAGAACCCTGCTCCAGTTTCTTACTTCACTGATGACACTAGTATGGCTCCAATAAAGCTAAACCTCTCTTTAACAATTGATCTTAACTCCAGTCAACTACTCTGAACAGTCACATAACTGAGTTTTATGGCAGGCCTTCCTGCAATCCTGTACTGAAAGACTCAGAGACTACCTCTGACCAGCTCCAAAATATCATAAACAAAGGAATTACTTGGCTTTGTTTTCCTTTTGTGGGAGACAACAGACTTTAGGTAGATTACTGCCAAGAGAAGAAATGCAAGAGATCTTGGTGTGATGAATGGCATAAAAACAGACTGGAAAACAAAGCTGTTAATATTTACAGTCTCTATATAAGTTGCATGATTTCCCATTTTCAAAATGTACCTTTTGTCATAGATAAAAAGCAACTTCATTTTTCTAATTTTTAAGGGAACTTTAAGAAGGTGTATTATGCCCTGAGTCACTTAATTAATACAAAGGTTCAAATAAACATGCAGAGGTCTGAAAAAGGTTTTTCGTGTTCTTTCTTCAGTTCAGCATTTGCTTTGACATTAAGACCATTCTCCTGTATGAGATAGAGTGATGAAGTCAGGGCATTTGATTTCCAAATGTTACTAAAAAAACTGGAATGAAAGCAACACTACAAGAAAGCAAATTTTATTTGCAAATCATCACATGAGTAAGTCAGGCCCTGGTTTGACAAGATTATTAAGTATGACCCTAACATTAACTCAGACAAGCAGGAAAACCATTATAAATTCCAAGAGAAATCATTCTCTTGCTTATAAGCAGCATACGCTTATGCACCTTGCTGTACCACATTGAACCTTTAATGTGCAGTCATTTAAGGAAGGGCTTTAGGACTTTCTCCCTCCTACTTTTTAAAGTTATCTTACTCAAATCTGCTTCTCCCGAAGAAAACCTCTGGGGTCCAAAGTATTTTATTCCAGCATAAAAAACAAAACAGTTTGGAAGTTATATTGTAGCACTCCAGATTAAACAAACTACAATAAAAATAGAATGTGCATTTTCCTCTTTGTTTTCCTCTTAGCTAAATCACTGGAACAGATAGAATATCTCTATCACCCTTCTCGTTCTTCGCAAGACAGTACCCTAAGAGTTCTCAAAATGTAGTAAGTAATAATTCAACTAAATACCTCCAAATCCTAGCTTTTAGAAGCTGACTAATTTCAGCCAGGGCACCATCAGAATCTGAAACTTGAAAAAATGATCTTACAATCATAGTTAAGCCTTCAAACATCTTATTTCTGGAAAAAAAAAAAAAAAGGATACTTTCCAGAAAAGTGTTGGTTACCAACATAAGCTGTTCTGCATTCAATTCTAAGGCACTGATTATACTCATGTCAGTAGTACAGTTATATTCAACAGCAGCAAACTTCAAAACTAAGAGAAGCAGTATTTTTTCATAGCATTCAGTAATCTTTGAAATGTCAAGCCACTTCTACTCGCTCTCTCCTTCCAATTATAAAGGCAAATAAGAGTAAGCAAGACGATGGAAGCAGAGAACAAGATGAAAAGAAAAAACCCAATGGCATGGGAATATATTTATATATATTTAAGATATTCCTAAATTATGAGAAAAGAGAGATCAAAACATTTTCATTTGCCCTATAATCAGTGTTCTTTCAGGAAAGAGTTTTAAGATTTTTTTTTTAATGTAAAGTGGATTCTGAGTTCTAATTAAGATATAGCTGTAAGCCAGGATCCTCTGTCATACAATTAATCTTAAATCCAATCTCTAGCAGAGCAGGCTGCAGATTAGTTAGATTCAAGTAATTACCAAGTCCATCAGCAGTAAGCCAGTGGGAGAGGCTGCAGGCTTTCTTCTATTTCTCCTTTGTACTGGGGAGGAGGCTATTTCTGTGGAAATATACTAGGAATATAGAGCTGCTGTGATACAGTCACAACACTTAAATATTAGCTTTAGTTTACAACATGTATTCTAAGGCAGCAGTTTTGAAAACAGAGTCATATTTCTGTGGACTGCACTGCCTAATAGAGCACTGGAGCAGATCTTCTAGCCCTGCTTATGCCCTTCAGGGTCAACCTTCTCCCTTTGCTGCCTCCTCAACTGTGAAACCCCATTTTACCACAATTCTGAACCTGTGAACTGAGATTAGGTGTTGAAAAATACATTTTTAAGAAATACAGTGCAACTTGACAATCCATTTACATCTTTTTAAGGCACGATCCGCTCTGCCACAGGGCTTCATACTCAAATAGAAGTATCCTCTGAATGACAGAAACCCTCTTCAAACACCTTGAAGAAACCTATTGGTTTTTCAAGCAGGCATTTGTAAAAAAATGGTCATCTTTGTCAGTTTTTGTTCCACCTAAGAATAAACCTTTCTCATGAAAGTGAAATGACACTGTTACACTCAGTCTCGAGTATATTTGTAATCTAATGTCTAAACACAATACAGCAACTGTAACTGGAACTATACTATAACTTCCCATTTTCTTACAGCATGAGCATTGAAAAGCAATATCTAATAACAAGAGACATGACATCAAGTTTGACCTTTTCCATTAACTGCAAGACCATGAACACCTTTTGGTTAGTGTCTGAAAACAGACAGCATATTGAAGATTTTAACACCTTTCCACTTCATTTGTAAATAGCATCTGAACACAGCAGAAGATACTTCATTAACGATATATTATTTACATCTTGCTCTGAATGCACATCATCCCTCAACTTCCCTCCATTTCCTACTTCTGAAGATGGGAAGAGAGGCAGAGAAGTTAGCATCAGTAATGCTGGTTGTTCTGTTTCAACACACCATAGGGTGAAAGGGGAAAACAATCTGTATGAAACAGCACAACAGGAAACCTTGTGCAAAAAGCTCAGTGTAACAGAGCCTGGTACTGCAGGTGGCCAATGAACCAAGTGAGCACAGCCCTGCTAAAGGCTTCTTCTGCTGCAAGGTTACTCTTTTTCCTCCATCCACAAAACAGCTGAAACAAAATTATAAGAAAGGCAGTCAGCAAAGAAAAACTCTCCCTAAAAAGCTATTTTTAGGATCATCATTTGAGGTTGAAATTGTTTTTCGTACTACCATGAAATGAGCATTCTTAGCTGAAGCACTATCAGGTTCATCTTCAATGACGCTCTTAATGAACACAGAGCTATCTAGAAGACAGAGTTAACAGCTCTTCCCTGCGATGATATTTCTAGTAAAAAAAATGCAGATATGCACTGTATCTAATGGAAACAGAATGAAATTGCCAAGGACACAAAGTTGATTTATTTAAACTCTATTCTTTACCTGAGAAAAATACTGGAAAAATTATATATATTTAATTATTTTCATAATGCAAATTAATCCATACTTAATGAAAACTAGTCTTAGATAATTCCTGTTTCCAAAGAATCATGAGAATTTATCCAACCTGATATAAAACAAAGATTAATGATAATAAAGAAACCACAATACAAAGCTCTTCCTTTGAAGTGAGTTTAAAAAGAGAAAGAAGCTTCTAAGTAAGACCTGTAATACTAACAGGTTTTCCAACAAGCCAGAGCATTATGTCCCAAAGGCTGTAGATATACGCTTATTTACCAAAAAAGAAACTGCTGGAGCTGAAAAATTATTTCTGTCCCACATAGCAGAAGAAATCAGAGAACAAGATCACTACTCAAAAAACTTTCGGAAATCCTTCCCAGAAAAGCCTGGTCACTGACATATCTTGCATTTCAAATGCAAGAGGCACAGATGCTCTATCTTCCTAATGTGCCACATTTTTTTTTTTTAACCTTTATTTACAAATACTCAGAACAACAGTTTTACACTGAATGCTAATATTATACAACATCTGATATTAATAAAAATTAAATCCAAAGGCCACAGTCTCACAACCTTATCTACAGGGTTGGGAATCTTAAAGTCCCTATGATCCAAAGTCTCCCCCTCTGACTAACATAAAGACCAGGGAATTATTTTCTAAAATTTTAAAGCTCTAACCACGGCAAACCTATTCTCTCGCAAACTGTAATTTCACCCAACCCCTCCTTCCAGCTCTCTTTTGTTAACTATCTACAATCAAAATAAAACAGGTGAACATGACACAATTTTATCAGATGCACAACTGAAAAGAACGCAAGTGTTTGTGAAATACGTTCTCATAAGCTGGGATACTGATGTGATCATCTCTGATTCTGAACAAAGTCTGCAAAAGAAACAATGGAAACAAAATGTATGTGTTCTTGTATAAACAAATACAGACAGGATACATAATGAAATCTTTCTGCCTCTCCTATATTTGGCAATAAAAATGTTACCCATTTTCTAATTACTTTCTGAGGTCCTATCTTATAATGGACTGATGCCATGAGCTCATGAGTAATATCCTCAGTATGTATTACGTCTTCAAGTTTGTAACAGACTTCATCAATATTTGACTGCATTAAAAGTGTTTTTAGCTGGACTACATGAACACACTACCAAAAATAGAGGTTGTACAGTACACCAGAACAGTGACCATGTCATAATGAAAGCATCAAATTGATGCTTTTCTGAACAGATGGAAAATACAAGAAAATCATTTACAGGTAACTGAATTGGAAGTCCTTTCAAGTTTTAAGAACAATCTGCATGTATTAACAGCTGACAATAAAACAAGTCTAACAATAAGATGTAGAAAACAGTACAAGAATTGGTATACATCATAACATGCTCTGATGAAAGCACATTATGTAACTTCATCAAATGAAAACTGTTGCTTTTCATTGTGATTTACAGCTTTGATTAACATTTTAAGTACTAGTCTTAGTGCTTGCATGCTATAAATAAGTTTCCAAAAGTACAAGTACAGCTTGTAGTTAACAGCTAAGCAGAGAACTCTTACACACAGTAGCTAGACAGTACACACACACAAAAAATACATATAAGCCATACCAACAATCTGCCTTTGGGCAGCACTTAAAGAATTTGTTGTAGTTGGATTTAAACTTAAGTTGATGTTTGACATCCCAGGCAATATAGTGGAACACTCCCTGAGAAATACATGCCATGTATGCACAATGTACCAACCAAAGGTCAACTCAGCCAGAGACAGAAAAAATGGCCTCAACTTTACACAAGGTTTTCTCCCAGTTCTAGCACAAATTGCACACAGGTTTTGGCCTAACAGAACAGGGCTGTCAAGACTTGCCAGATTCATTTTCATATTAACACCAATACTCTTGATATTCTACCAAGATCTAAAAAATCAGAGGCAGGAAGCATCTCTGAAAGCATTAGAAACTGCTTCTCAGCGTTACCAAGGAGCATTCTGCTCAGCCAAAGCACTGCTCTGCCACATGCAGCCCACTGCCTTCTTCAGACTACACAGTAAAAAATGCCAGAAGAACAAATGAGGCTCATAACCCAGGGTAACAACAGATGAATACATTTGTACAGTGAGCTCATGCAGTGTATCCCAAAACACTGGCCTACACTTTTCAAGGTGTTTTAGAAAAATAACTCACTAAATATCTCAAAGGTCGTGTTCTGCACTCTATGCCTAAGCCAGCCTCGTGATGTTCAACAGGCTTGTGGATTTCTTCCCCATTGAGTCTGACTAATCTGACCCTTAACCTAAAGAAGTAGTCAACACACCAAGAGAAAGCACCCACTCCTAACATACCCTAGTGGCAACCAGGAGCCTTCGAAACTTTCCTCCAGCAAAGAAAAAAAAAAAAGCAAAATCTGCCTGTGCACAGAGCTGCAAACGAAAGCTGCTGCAGCATATCTAAATAAACAAGAAACAAAACAGACTGGCTGAGCTACCCAAGGACCACTACCACAGGTGCATCAATTGCTGAACAATAAATAGGTTTTTGTTTTTTAAATACTCATTTCTGTTAGAAAGAAAACCTACCAAAAAAAACATTTGAAGGTAAACTCATTTTAAAGCGAAGTGAATTCTCTCTTCAAAAGAAGTATTTTGTAATTCTGAGTGGATTTAGAGTTTTGTTTTTAAAAACAATCATTTCCAAAATTCAGGTTGCACCTACAGAGCTCACTTAGAGCCTAGCATAACTGAAGAACTATGTGATGAAGCAGCTCGTGAAGCAACTGATAAGAACAAGTCAGTTAATCAATTACAAGTAGAAGCCTACTATTAAGACTTGATTGTTTTTGCTTACGAGTCAAGCATTTTATTCTTTTTTTAAACACACCTACATAAGCCAAATGCCCTTAAAGAAACTGAAAAAACAAATCTGTTAAAAATACACGAGACCCCACGTTCAACAAGAGTTTAAGCAAGCTCTCAAATAACATAACTTTCTCATAAAAGCATTCAAAAGGGAAAAGTCAACTCGGAAAATCATTTATGATTTTGAAGACTAAGAATTGAAGTTAATATCCAAATGTTCTCATTGCAGTGTTACACACAGACTCAAAAGAAAACCTTCAGATCGTCTGATTTCACTGTGCTCACTCCCGCACCACTTGAAAGACAGACCATTGTGATCTAAATAGGAAGACAACCTTAAAAATCATTCCAAGCACTCACAAGATCATTCATGAAGCATTAAAGAGTACTTAAACTACACAAATAACCTTTCCTCAGAGAAAGGAGTCACTCACACCACATCCATCTCCTGCTGACTTCTGGTTGAAGAGCTATTGACATCTCAACCAATGCTGCTTTCAGCAAGAGGATCAGGAGGAAGATCTAAAGTTAAGTCCTTGAAAAGAGCAAGATCACATGGTGCAACTAATAGCCTCAGATCTCTTCTCACTTATTTTTCATGAAAGCATGAAAAACGAGAAAGCCACCCACAAAAAAAATGAAATAAACATAACCTCATGCTTATTAAAATAACACACAAACAATTTAGCAGCTCTATTTGGTATTTTTGATATTTACTGCATCAGTTTTGTCTCCCTCATTCCGTAAGTTCTTAAGCTTTTACAGAAAACTGTACACACACACCTGCCAGCCTGCCTGCTTAACAGTGAAAGAATACACTCAAAAAGCAAAGGTTTTGGTGCAGACATCAACAGGACACGGTTTGCCTGCAACAGAGCATGTCCAGAATTTCAACTACAGAATAAACCTCAAGAAAAGTTTTGAAAAGTTTTCCAGCTCCTGACCCCAGTCATAACACATCCAATTAAAACTAATTTTTCAGTTCAAAAATATTAAGATTCTTCTAAAATACAAACAACAGCAATCCAGAACAAGCTAATTAATGCTGTGAGCAACTCAGCTCAGGAATTGTGAAACTGGAGAATTCAGAAGCTGATGGAGAAGGTGACTGCCAGCTCTTAGCTTCCTCTGACATCAGCTAGGTAAGAAGGGCCTTTGAGTCGAAGTGAATTACTCTTTATTGCCCAACAGCCACTCACTGTCACGAAAAATATCCTTATATATTCAGCCCAAGTGGCAGAGTACTTCTGTCAGATTCTGCAAAACCCAGGGACCCGGGTCTACCAGCATGTTTCTCAAGTCTGCAAACATTGTCCTGTACAGACTGAATTCCACTTGCCCAGCAGCTTACAAAAGGAGTTCTGAAGCTTTATTTTACTAGTTAGTTACAACAACAGTAGAAGCTGCTGTACCACCTGTCACCATCAGGACAACTGTTGATGCAACACAACCCATGGTAAGCATACAAACACACCCATAGCACAGCAAACACTGCACACCAGGTATTTTGAACTGGTTTCTGAGCTGTAGCGCTGTGAGCCTCCTTCAACATACTACCAACTCCACCATACGCTGGCAAGAACTAGTAGTATGCCAGAGTAACACTGAGAGCCTCTAAACATGTCCCTTGTGGAATAGTAGGGCTCTAAAGTTGAGGATGCAGTAAAAACTTTAGGCTCCCCAGGGGACAGCACCATTCTTTTACGCTTCCACGAGAGAAGTGCTGGATAACCTCAAGTCAAAGCTCAGACAGCACAATGTTTCCAGGATGATTAAGTTCTAAATCAATACTGCTTACTAAAAGACAGCTAATGACCTGTATCTTGAGGGTCATAAATAATGTTTCAGCAGCAATTACACAATATAATGTGGAAAGTCAGTGAAACCTAGATATATACGTAATAAAGCCTCAACTTTTTTATTACAGCTCTATTCATACAAAGTTATTTGCACCAACACGCTTTGCTATCTAGAACAATTTTATTATATATACAGCATTTCAAGATTGCTCATATATTAAAAAAAACAAAAACAGATTGCCTCACACTGAGACATCTAAAACGTGCAGGGCACTGAACAGCTCTGAAAAATGTCTTTCCCGAGATTTTATAGTAGAAGAGGTTCTGGTGTAAAGTATAAAATAGAACAAAGGAATTCACCACAACATAATATACAGGCATCTTTTTAATGATGCAAATTTTCAATAAGGAACAGTGCTATAAAATAATAATGGAAATCTTAATTAGGACTGAATGGAAAGAGGTAAGAGTTTATAGGAGTAAGGAAAGCTAAGAAGCAAATTGAAGGAAATAAAGGTGGGATGGGAAGAGGAAAAAGGAAACAAAGTAATAAGAGCATGCAAAAAAGGAAAAAAAAAGAAAACTCAAATTGCAGACTGTTTAAATCCAAAAAGCCCAGTCTCTGCCATGTGGTGGCTGTGGTCCTTGCTATCTAGACCAGAGGTCTAAAAAAAAACTCACAGCAACAGTAAGACAGTTAAGTGCCATGTATGTTCAAAACAGCTCTATAACTGTAGGCACCGACATCCCCCAAATTGTTATTCACTTTACACAGCTGAAAAAAAGCAACCACATGAGTTTACTGTGACTAGCTTTCTTTTCCTTCTCTGAGCACAGCAAAAATATAATTGAGAACCATCACTCTCAGGAACTGTGAACAACTAAATACACATTTCCTTCTTTGAGAGGAAGAAATCACTTCCAACCACCATATTTCATTGGGAATTACCCTCCAAACACTTGCTGGAAGCTTGCATTTGTTAGCCTGATATTTGGCAGAGATACTGTGTAATTGAGGTCATCAGAAGACACATGTACTGTGAAACAAGCACTGGGTATTTTTGCAAGTTTAATTACTGCTTATCGCTGTCAGAGACCTGTACTTCTCCTAATGTAAGTGACTTCTGAACACCACCCGCTTTTTATCTGCACAACTAAAAAAAAAAAAAACAAGTCCTGTAACAGGGCTTAAGAGGAGACCATAAGAACTAACAACAGGTCTGACATAACCAGGCACACTGTATGCTCTACTCCTCCCACTCCTCAATTTGCAGCACTGGAAGAGAGTATAAATTGAGCTTAATTGCAAAATTGCCAGTTCAGTCCTTGAGTCAGTAAACTACACTTTTACAGTTTCTCTTTATTCTCATTTTCCCTCTTTCCCAGATAATGTATACTTCCTGCATTACTTCTCATCTTCTCCAAACACTTCTACGATCATGTTCCTCCACCCCAGACCCTACTCTCCCAAGCTTCCCTCTTCTCACTCACTCATACAGAACAACACCGCCTGTCTCCATACCTGAGAGCCTCTTGGCTGCTGACCGGCTCCTCTGTCAAAGGGCAACATTTTGGGGGATCAGGGAAGGGGCAAAACAAAGAGAGCCCAGAACCAGCTACCAGCTGCTCTGCTCCCAGCATCTTGGGCACAGTCCCATTTCTTGTATGCTTCTCACCTCCGAGCTGCCCGTATGAGAGCCAGGTCTCAGCCTTCCATCTCCTAGCTGCTAACACACAGAGGCAGCCGGTCTTTTCTTTATACATGCACTCAAAGACTGCTGCAATATTTAAAAGTCATCCGTGACTTCAAATTAATTCTGTCTGAAACAACGCACTTAAAAAAAAAAACACAACCAGGAGAGGCAGTTCCTGGCCCTTTTCCTACTCCTACAGAATGCCCACATTTATTTTCTGGATTGGAAATGAACATTCAATCCCTGGCAAGAGTTAGAAAAAAAAAAATAAGCCTCATAAAACAATAGAAGGAAACTATTCAAAGTCAATTTTCAACCATCTCCCTTTTTTCTGCCTCCTC
Source organism: Numida meleagris (assembly GCF_002078875.1). Classification (NCBI taxonomy): domain Eukaryota; kingdom Metazoa; phylum Chordata; class Aves; order Galliformes; family Numididae; genus Numida; species Numida meleagris. The sequence goes on from NC_034413.1 coordinate 22,665,150, forward strand.
CCCCCCATGTCCTTTTCAAGACCTTTCTTTAAAAAAACAGCAATCCATTTAGAATTTTAAATTTTGAAATTTTAAAACTTGAATTCTTATATTGAATTAGATAAATAAAGTACCATAAAAGGCTGGTGTAGTGTGCTTTTGAAATCTAAAATGGTGCTGAATGCTTAGAGTAAAATCAAAGCACTATGTTTTTATAAAGCTTATGGATACCCACACACAATGACTGCAACTGGATGGCTGCAGAAATGTAGGAGACCAACTGCTAATACAGAGGAGATGGTCAACCTACAAGTTTTGAAACGTGCAGCAAAGATTTTTCAGTTTAACAATGTGCCCAGCTGAGAATGCAGAGCTGGGAGTGCCTTTGCAGCCACTCCTCAAGCTCATCTCAGGAATAAATTTTAACCTTGACAACTGGAACAGCTTGCTTTTTAAATTTTTTAGTATCACAAAAAAAAGTACAAAGCCTTGACAATTATTTTCAGTAGTCTAAAGTCCATTTAGCCTGAACAGATTTCTTTTTTGACCCTTTAGTAATACCAATCGTAAAGAAATATCTTCCATTATATTCTTGGACATGTTTTAATTTAGAAAATGTTCTTTACATCATTGTCAAAGATGACTGGTCTAGTAAGAGATCTAAGAAGTAAGAAACTTATGGAAGTCATTAAACTCCACGTCAGGAAGGATATATTCGACTGTCAGAATACAGGATTTCTCATATGGGATAGGGATAGTCTGCCCAACCAGGTATTTAATAATAATCCACTAGTAAACCAAAATAAACAAGAAAAAGCAATTGGCATGCTACTTAAAAGAAATAACTAGTTCCCGTGCAAAGCACTGGGAGATTTTACATCAGGAAAACAGTCACTTTCACATGGACAGAGACAATTTCTCATAGAAACATTTACACAGGAACACATGGTTATAACCAAAGGTATCACTCAAGGAAGGACTGAATGCCATCTCTAGTCATGACTAAGGAGAACAGAGCAAATGGTGCCTTCTGTACTTTTTGCTTTGACAGAAGGCAGCTTTCTCATCCATTTTGTTTACAAACACTGTTAAGTAGAGTATTCTCAAATTAGAAACAAAACAAGCTTGGAAAGATACATTTAACAGAAGCATATAGGAACTACTCAGAAGGACAAACGTATTTAAATGGAGACTGAATCAGGGAAAATTCTACTAAGAAAGCTCCTTGAAGCATAAGCAGTTATCCACGCTAGAAGGCTCGCAGCACCTACTAGGACTCCAGTTCTCTCCCTGTAGCAATCTGAACAGCTGCTGACTTCCTTTCTGTTGTGCAGATAAATACCTATAAAAGTGTCAGTACTACAATGTCCAGTCAGCCACAAGAACTGCTGGTGTAAACAACAGCCTGCACTTCCAGCACAGTTTACATATTACCACTGAAATTCAAAAGGTTATATTTAAAATGAGACAGAAGAAAATGCAAAGTTACTTTGCAAATGAAAAATACAAGGAGAAGGCAAGCGGAGAGGTCACATACACTGAAATGGAAGGAGAACCGCTCTTTCACCGTGGTCGTGAGCAGTCTGTCTGTGAGACTGTGAACTCTACAACCTCAAACAAAAGGACCCTGATGACTGCCTTACCACTTCTCTCACTACATCAGATTGGAAGCACCAAATAACGCTGTAAGAAGTTGCTGACTGCTTATCATTTTCACCTACAACAAACATTCAGGAGATGTCCTTCATGCAGGAGTATGAACCTGCCTAGGTGTGCCACTGTAACTTGGCATTTTTCAGATACTAATGGTAATTCTGTAAGTTGGATAGGTTAAAGGAGCTACTTTATTAAAGGAGCTAAAGGGGTTTCTTTGGTGTGTTTTTTTTCCCCTTGTAGATAATATATTCTGAAGACTGTTTCTCTTAAGTATTTTAGACACAGAATCCCTGCTTTCACGCATACAGCTGGCTACAACACCCAAAGAGCAAAAAAGCAGCTGGGCTCATCTGCCTTCAGCATCCACAGTGAAAGGGAGCGAAAGCCCTGTGCGGTCAGCGAAAGGCAGCCGGGCAGTCAGACTTCCTACGGAAGACAGGAGGATAGGCCCAGCTACACCGGCATGCAGGTTCAAACAGGAACCTTTCCACTGCAGCTACCCTCACACATTAACCCTTTGCATAACACACTCAGGACAAACTCAGCAAAGGCTGGGATTTTTCAGAGGCGTTCAGCGGGCACGTGAGTAGTCCTGTGACCTGTTACCACGAGACCTGCTCAGAGCAGCACAGCTGGAACGTGCAGAAGAGCCTCAGAGGGCTCAGGTTCTCCATCTCCATACGTGGGGACAGCTCACTACTAGCAGCCTCCCATGCGCTCATTTGTAGACATGTTCATCGCAAGGCAAACAAAAACTTAACACTCTGAGTTGGCTCTTTTTGCTTTCATTTACCAGTAGTAATGAAAACCATCATGTCAGGGGAACACACAGATATTAATGGAACACAGATGAGCCTCAGGATCATGTTCAGACAAGGAGGATACAGTCCACTTTGCCAAATAGGCTACATTTTTCTTGTTTACTCAGTGTTGTGAGACATTCTGTAATTCTCTCATTTTAAAAATGAGTATTATTACACACAACACGTGCTGCATTTTTATGCCATTCATGTTTTACACCTTTGCGTTTAAGGCTGAGGAATACTGGTAGTCCAGTGCCATTAATATGTGTTCCCCACAAGACAGGGCTGAGCCTAATCATACAGAAACACCATAGATGCCATTTCCAAAAGCAAGCAGCATGCCCACCACCCACTGATGTCAGACCACATAACGCTGGAAGTACTGAGACCTATTGTTCCATCCATTTTCCCCTGTCCTGTGAGGTCCTGGCATTATTCATTAGAAACAGCTGTACAACATAACAGGGATATGCAACAAAACATAAGACCCTTACACACACATTTTGTTTTTTCACAAAGTATTAGCATCAGCAGCACAACTCCAGTTAAGGGTAGAGCACGCAGTGCATGTGCAAGCACTGCTTTCCAGGCAGAAGCAGCTCTTCAGAGCTCTATTCCTCAAAAATCTTTTATTCCATAAAAATTGTGGCAGTCAGAAGTGATCCCCGGAGACTGGAAAAAGGGAAACGTCGCTCCCATATTCCAGAAAGGGAGAAAGGAAGACCCAGGGAACTACAAGCCAGTGAGCCTCTTCCTATGCCTGGGAAGATCATGGAGCAGATCCTCCTCAAAGCTATGTTATACACACATGAGATGAGGTGATGATCAGAGACAGCCTGCAAGCCTTCACAAAGGGCAGATCAGGCATGAACAATCAGGTGGCCTTCTACGGTGGAGTGATGGCATCAATGGACAAAGGAAGGGACACTGATATTCTCTACCTGAACTTGTGCAAGGCCTTCAACTTGGTCCCACACCACATCCGTATCTCTAAATTGGAGAGATATGGATTTGAAGGCTGGACTACTAAGTGGATAAAGAAGTGGTTGGATGGTCCTAGCCAGAGGGTTGTTATCAACGGCTCTATGTCCAGGTGGAGGCAGGTCACAAGTGGTGTCCCCTCAGGGGTCCATCTTGGCACCGGTGCTTTTCAACACCTTTATCAACACCGCAGACAGTGGGATTGAGTGTACCCTCAGCAGGTTTGCTGATGACATTAAGCTGAGTGTAGCTGATACAACAAAAGGAAGGAATGCCATCCAGAGGGACCTGGACATGCTTCAAAAGTGGGCACACAAGAAGCTAATGAGATTTAACAAGGTATTGCACTTGGGTTGAGGCAATCCCAGATACAAGTACAGACTGGGAAAAGAACTCATTAAGAGCAGCCCTGAGGAGAAGGACTTGGGGTCCTGATGGATGAAAACCTGGACATAAGCCAGCGTGCTCTTGCAGCCCAGAAGGCCAACAGTATCCTTGGGCTGCATCAAAAGATGGGTGCCAACAGGGAGAGGGAGGGAACTGCCTCCCTCTACCCTGCCCTTGTAAGGCCCCATCTAGAGTACTATGTCCTAGCCTGGGGTCCCCAGCACAAGAAGGATGCAGAGCTGTTGAAGCGAGTTCAGAGTAGGGCCATGAGGAAGATCCAAGGACCTCTCCTATGAAGAAAGGCTGAGAGAGTTGATTTGCTTAGCTTGGAGAAAAGAATGCTCTGGGGAAACCTCACTGGGGCCTTCCAGTACTTGAAGGGTGCTTACAAAAAGGAGGGTCTTTTTACAAGGTCTGGTAGTGATAGTACAAGGGGGAAGGGCTTTGAACTAAAAGAATTAGATGTTAGGAAGAAATTTTTTACTCAGAGTGGTGAAGCGCTGGAACAAGTTCCCCAGAGAGGCTATGAGTGCCCTATCTCTGAAGGCATTCAAGGCCAGGTTGGATAGGATCCTGAGCAGCCTGATCAAGTGACTGGCAGCCTTGCCCATGACAAGGAGGTTGGAACTAGATGATCTTCCAACCTAAGCCATTCTATGATTCTCCTGAGAAAGAGGTATAGTCAGTAAGAGTCAGGAAGTTATGTAAACGGGGACTTATCCTGCAATTCCCAAACTCCGCAGCAGCACCACCACCACCACATTCTTCATCAGTCAGCTTGATGTAGGCAAGAAGAGAATGCTTACATACCACTTGCACAACTGCATGTTCTTTACCTACATTTATTCCAACTGAACTATTTCTTATCTAGGAACACAGCTGCACTTACAAGGCCTCAAGGATTACCACTATTTTTTTTTCTTTTTGAAGTAGATTCTGGCTTCGAAAGGAGGGAGAAGCGAACACCTCTGGGTCAAAGACAAACTTCAGAAGGTCTGGACTGCAATTCTCATCATGATTTGCAGCTGTAACAATTGCTTTTCTGTTCTAACCGCAGCCGAGCGCTACAACAGCGCAGCCCGAAACAAGCCCACATTCATGTGAAGAAAAGCAGTTAGAACACTTATCCGAGGGCTGAGCACGCGCCTCCCCGAGTTCTCCCGCAGGAGCGCGGCCGCGGGGCCGGCAGAGTGGCGGCCCGGGCGGGTGCTGGGGCTCGGCTCCGTCCCGTCCCAGCGGCTACCGGGGTCTGGCAGGGACCGAGACGCTACCCGGGTAAAAGGGCTTGAAGTACAGCATCCGCCGTACTTCGGGGAACAAGCGGCAGCGCTCTACCCAGAAGAGAAAGAAGGAAGGGAGCAGAAAACAAACACCGAGAGCCCGAACGCGAACGCGGCAGCCTCGTTTCCCCAGGAAAAGCCGGCGGGCTGCGGCGGAGCCAGGACCCCCGCGCTTGTCCCGCTCCGCCCCGCCCCGGGGAAGGCAGCCCAGGGGGCCCGCGCCGCGCGGCCGTTCCCTGCCCGGCGGGGCTGGGCGGGTGCAGCCGCTCCCCTCCGCCCTCCCCCCGCCTCCGCCCCGCGCCCCCCGCCCCGCTCACCGGCCGTCTCCTCCGCCGCCGCCGGCGCCCCCGCCACGCCGTTCAGGTAGAGGATGGAGAGCAGGTGGGGCTGCGTCTTCTCCAGGGCCACCCGCAGGTCCTGGAAGTGGTCCCGCTCCTTGGCCAGCAGCAGGGCGATCAGCACCTCGGCCTTGCCGCCGCCCGCCGCCTCCAGGTCGCGCAGGTCGCGGGGACCGAGGGCGCCGGCGGCCTCCAGCAGCTCCACCACCTTGTCCACCTCGGTCATGGCCTGCGCCAGGCTCTGCCGGCACTGCGCGAGCAGCTCCTTGTGCTTCGGCTCCATGGCCGCCGACTGCCAAACTTCGGCCCCCGGCCCCACCGTTCGACCGCCGCCCCCGGGGAAGCGCGGGCCGAGGGGGAGGCGCCGCCGCCGGCCGCCCCGCTCCGATAGGGGCAGCGCCGGGCGGCCGCCGCGAGGCTCCGACCCGGGGCCGGGCCGCCCTCTGCCTCCTCCTCCTCCTGTCGCGGTCTACCGACCGCCGCTCTCCCCTGGGGCGCTCGGCGGGGAGAGCCCGCTACGGGGCTGCTCCTCGTCCTCCTCCAGCCGGCGCCGCTCTCTCCTTTCCGCCTTCCCGGCGGCCAAACAACTTCTCCTCCTCCTCTTTGCTGCTGCCGCCGCCTCCTCCGCCGCCCCCAGCAGCCGGCGCCCCCCACCCCGCGGGGCGGCTCAGCCAACTTCTCTCCTGGGCTCACTGCAGGCCGCGGGGCGAGGAGGAGGGGTGGGGGGGGAGACGGCCTCAGCTCCAGGCGCCTCCTTTCATTCGCGGCAGCGCGCAGCCATATTGGTCGCACACGGCGGCTGCCTGCGCCCAGACGGTGCCGCGGCGGCGCATGGCCCGGCTCGGCCCGCCTGCTCCGTGCCTCCCGCCGCCGGCAGCGAAACACGATGGCCTCTACCCCGGCCGCCCTTCGCCCGTCACTTAGCGGCTCCCGCCGGGGGAGGGGAGCAAGGAGGCGGGGCGCGGGAGGGGCGGCCCGGGGAAGGGCCCGAGCCTCGGCGCCGGGAGGGCTGCGGTGGGGGCGGCCGGCGGGCCGCGGACAGCGTTTAAGGCGCGGGGGTGATCAAGTCACTTAAGGAGCCGGCATTCCGCCAGCTCCGCTCGTCCCGCACCGAGCCTGGGCCCCCGAACGGCGGCGGCGAGACAAAGGCCCCGCGGGGCGGTGCTGCTCGACGGCGGGGCGCGTACCGCCATCTCCCGGAGGCGCGGCCCTGGGAGCGGGGCCTGGCGGCGGCGCGGCCCACGCCGAATAGGGCTGGCGGGCTCCGGGCTGGGACCGTCCCGGGCTGCGAGAGATCAGTGTGCCAACAAGCACATCGAGACTCGTCTGATCTGACAGAAATGCCGCAATACTGGCAGACTGCTGGGAGTTTTGTCCGCTAGGAGTTACAGAAATGAGAGTTTCAAATAAAAGATGCACATATTAGAAACGGGTGTTGGCTCATCTTCCCCTAAATGTCATTTTGGGTGTTCAGTGAACAACTGGACACCTAGTAACTTACCAGTGGAACACAAATGGCTCTGTTCTCAGCAGCTGCAGGATGCAGTAACACCGTGTGCCTGAGGGCAAGCAGCCTGCCCGCATTCCCATCCTGAACAGCAGCTAAACCCCCAACAACCGGGGAGTAGGCTGCAAAGCAACTATAGTCACTTAAAGCTGAATTTCACATTTTATCTGAAAGACCTTCACTGAGTAGGCACGCAAAGATAACAGCGGCACTCATGGCACAGCAGGAGTGCAACCAATGGTTGTATCATCTCCATCACATCCAGTAGCGGTTGAGTGACCTGAAGGTGCCCTGGGCCAACACTTATATGTGCTGTGTATAGTCCCCGTAGAGCCACAGTCAGGGAGCTCATTCAGTTTTCTGGGAGCACACTGACCTCGGAGCATCTAGGTTTCATGTGTGTTTCAAGTCACATTATACAGTTCAACAGATGAGGATGATGTCTCTTTATGTGTAAACAGCCTTGGTTTATGTGCATAACCATAATACCAGTGCCAGCACCATTCTTAGTGGGAATACTCTGTGAAAGCATTTGGGGATTTTTCTCTGTCTGGAAGGTCATTATTCAAAGCAATGCCTCTCAATATTTGCTAGTGTGCTATGGGTTTGCAACAAGATTTTTTTTTTCTATCATGTTTTATCTCTTGTTGCTTATGTTTTTGTAGATTCCCTTTTTCTAATTCTGTATCTGTAGTTTTCTTAGTGAGACTTTTATACGCGACATGCAGAGATCAGCACTGCTGGCTAACAGCTGGTGTTGTAACACCTGCAAACTGCATTATTCCCGGGCTATTTGATTTTATCTGAAAACATGCCTGTTTCTCTCTAACAAACTAGGCAAACCTTAGTCAGCAAAGCAACGGTACATTCTGGGTTTACTAGTTAATACTGGTGTACACGGCTTGTTTTCAGCTCCTCAAAAAGAAACTGAAGCCATCCAGAGTGGAACCACCAGGGAGGTGAACGCAGTGCATGGCTGAGGCTAGTGCAGGCACAGGCCTTGTCTTATTCTAGCAGTTGGCAACCCTGCCTGTGGCAGGGAGCTTGAAACTAGGTTTTCTTTGAGCTCCCTTCCAGCCCTAGGCATTCTATGATCTAAGATTACTGTAAAAACTTTTTTTCTTATATCCATTCTAAATCTCCTCTCTTTTAGTTTAAAAACATTTCCCCTTGTCCTGTCTCAACAGATACATCTAAAAAGTCTTTGTTCTTTCTTACAACCTCCCTTTAGATGCTGAAAGGCCACTATCAAGACTCCTTGAAGTCTTCTCCAGGCTGAACAGCCCCAGCTCTCGCAGCCTGTCCTGATAGGGGAGGTGTTACATCCCTTGATGGAATAGGCTGTGTGTTATATTTGAAGGCTCAAACTGTGAAACATGAAGTGACCAAGATTTGGATTGTTACAATACCCCAGAATGTACAACTCTACTGCCAGGATAAGAAAGAAGCAAAATCAATTTTCAAGGAAACCTCCTCCAAACTCCTCCAAAATAAAAATAAGACAGGGAGGGAAAACCTCTCCGGTTTCCCTGCCAAATTTTCTGGGATAAATTGTGGAAGAAATTTTCAAACTTAAATCTAAGTTAACCACAGATCTTTCACAAAAACTCAAAGTCTCTGACTTGCACAGAATATTCAAGAATTTTCTAAGATTTGGTGACACAAGCAGGGTTTTTTGTTTGTTTGTTTTGTTGTTTAAAACAAGAGAAAGCGAAGTTTTAAAAAAAAATAATTAAAATATGCTCTGTAATAAAACTCTCTGCCACAAGACATCCTGTGTGTTTGTATAAAATTGGATTCAAAAAAACTTGACAAATTAACAGGAAAGGATCAGTACATTTTCTAAGATGTGTCTTTGGAAGCCAGGCTACTGGGGATGTGTGCTTTGGCCATCAGAAAAAAAAGCTGGGACCTTCAGAGATGATGTTAGGGTAGCAGCACTTTTAGTCAGAACTAGAAGCATGATTATTTTGAAATCATTAAGTTAAGCTGAAAGATAAGGTGTAGAAACAGTGTCTTGTAGTAGGCAATCCAACAACTAGTCGTACCAGCCACATGTGCAACACTTGCAGGTTTTTATTTATTCTTGAGTTGCCTATGCAGTTTGAGAAACATTTAGAGGGCAGGATATCATATAGAAGCAGAAATGGGGTTAATATTATAAC